>NC_068447.1:5082896-5119464 GCF_023373465.1 Oncorhynchus keta | reverse complement strand
AACAGCCAACGTTACACAGTGCTACTCTATAAGGCTTTCTGTTACACCTATCTTTTTAATGAGGGGAAGTTAAGGACACTAACTATCATTTAAAGAGAGAACGTGTTCACAACAGCAACAACGACTTCTCTCACAGCGGGGGAGAAAAAAAAGGAAAGTTGTGCTTTAGTCATTATTCTCAGAACCAGAGCTGCCATAGGATATACACAGACATGACTTTACTAGGACCGTGTCACAAATGGAGAGGAATCCCTGCACGGTGCACTACATTTGACCCCTCTGGACTTGCCATCTATCTACGCCTAATGGTAACCTATTCCCTAAGTGCCCTTTTTTAAAATCCATTATTTTACTCAGGTAAGTTGACTGAGAACACGTTCTCATTCACAGCAACGACCTGGGGAATAGTTATAGGGGAGAGGAGGAGGGGGATGAATGAGCCAATTGTAAACTGGGGATTATTAGGTGACCATGATGGTTTGAGGGCCAGATTGGGAATTTAGCCAGGACACTGGGGTAAACACCCCTACTCTTATGATAAGTGCCATGTGATCTTTAATGACCTCAGAGAGTCAGGACACCGGGGTTAACACCCCTACTCTTACGATAAGGGATCTTTAATGACCTCTGAGAGCCAGGACACCGGGCTAACACCCCTACTCTTACAATAAGTGCCATGGGATCTTTAATGACCTCAGAGAGTCAGGACACCGGGGTTAACACCCCTACTCTTACAATAAGTGCCATGGGATCTTTAATGACCTCAGAGAGTCAGGACACCGGGTTAACACCCCTACTCTTACAATAAGTGCCATGGGATCTTTAATGACCTCAGAGTGTCAGGACACCGGGTTAACACCCCTACTCTTACGATAAGTGCCTTGGGATCTTTAATGACCTCAGAGAGTCAGGACACTCGTTTAATGTCCCACCCGAAAGACGGCACCCTACACAGGGCAGTGTCCCCAATCACTGCCCTGGGATTTTAAATATGTTTTAGACCAGAGGAAAGAGTGCCTCCTACTGGCCCTCCAACACCTCCCATCCAGGAACTGACCAGGACCATCCCGGCTTAGCTTCAGAAGCAAGCCAGTGGTATGCAGGGTGGTATGCAGGGTGGTATGCAGGGGTGAGTATGCAGAGTGGAATGCAGAGTGGAATGCAGAGTGGAATGCAGGGTGGTATGCAGGGTGGTATGCAGGGTGGTGCAGGGTGGTATGCTGCTGACCAGGGCCAAACCCGGCTTAGCTTCAGAAGCAAGCCAGTGGTATGCAGAGGTGGTATACAGGAGGGTGGTATACAAGTGGTATGCAGGGTGGAATGCAGGGTGGGTATGCAGAGGTGGTATGCTGGGTGGTATGCTGGGTGGTATACAGGGTGGGATGCAGGAGTGGTATGCTGGGGTGGTATACAGGAGTGGTATACAGGGTGGTATACAGGAGTGGTGGCCACAGGGTGGTATGCAGGGTGGTATACAGGTGGTATGCAGGGTGGTATGCAGGGTTTTTATGCAGGGTGGTATGCTAGGTGGTATGCAGGGTATACAAGGTATGCAGGTGGTATACAGGGTGGTATGCAGGGTGGTATACAGGTGGTATGCAGGGTGGTATACAGGTTGGTATGCAGGAGTGGTATGCAGGTGGTATACAGGGTGGTATACAGGGTGGTAGCCTGCAGGAGTATTATGCTGCTGCTGACCAGGACAAACCAACCGCCAGAAGCAAACCAGTGGTATGCAGGGTGGTATGCAGGGTGGTATACAGGGTGGTATACAGCAGGGGTGGTATGCAGGGTGGTATGCAGGGTGGCTATGCAGGGTGGTATGCTGCTAGCATTTAGGGAACATGGTTCCATTTGGGATGCAAGCTGACTCACTATCTCAAGTGGAGAAACCAACTCTGACTCAGGCCCAGCATGCATGGGAAAGAGTCTAAGTGGAAAAAGTAAAACTAAATGAATAAACATGTTGACTCCTTCTCTGGAGAGAGTCAGATCTGGGATCTCACGGCTCGTTTATTCACTCGGGGCTTTTTGCAGCTCGAATAGCCACATTGAGTCAAGGGCATTGCTTCAATGAAAAGTCACAGTACTAGTGAAGGTGGCGGAGCAGGCAGGTGAGTCTTCTTATCTCTGACATGATTTGGGAAGGCACACATCTTTCTATATCACTTCCCACAGTTGACAGGTCATGTCAGGCAAAACCAATCCATGAGGTCGAAGGAGATTGTCCATTAGAGAGCTCCGAGACAGGATTGTGTCCAGAGGTCAGATCTGGTGAAGGGTAGCCTAAATATCTGCAGCATTGAAGGTCCCCCAAGAACACAGTGGCGTCCACCATTTCTTAAATGGAAGAAGTTTGGAACCACCAAGACTCTTCCCAGATGTGGCAGCCTGGCCAAACTGAGTATTCGAGGAGAAGAAGGGTCATGGTCAGGGGGTGACCAAGAACCCGATGGTCACTCAGAGCTCTAGAGTTCCTCTGTGGAGATGGGGAGACCATTCCAGAACAATCATCTCTGCAGTACTCCACCAATCAGGCCGTTATGGTAGAGTGTGGTGATGGTGGTCCTTCTGTAGCTCAGTGGTAGAGCATGGCGCTTGTAGCATGTGGGTAGTGGGTTCGATCCCCGGACCACCCATACGTAGAATGTATGCACACATGACTGTGAAGCTGGATAAGCGTCAGCTAAATGCATATATTATTATATTAGATGGGAAGCAACTCCTCAGTAAAAAGCACATGACAGCCTGCTTGAGTTTTGCCAAAAGTCACCTAAAACTCTCACTAAAAGAACAAGATTCTCTGGTCTGATGAAACAAGATTGAACTCTGCCTGAATGCCAAGCGTCACGACTGGATGAAACCTGGCACCATCCCTTCGGTGAAAACATAGTGGGTGGGGGCAGCATCATGCTGTGGGAATGTTTTTTTTCAAACAGGGACAAGGAACTAGTCAGGATCGAGGAAAAGATGAACGGGGAGCAAGTACAGAGCGATCATGATGAAAACCTGCTCCAGAGAGCTCAGGACCTCAGACTGGGGCCAAGGTTCACCTTTTCCAACAGAGCGACAATCCTAAGCACACAGCCCAGATAAGCACTGTTGGATTTGACATTTTGAACATTGGAGATATTAAGATATGATAGATTAGACGATAGTATATTTAAGGAAATCTGTAGAAAGACAAGTAGCTGTAGAATGTGCTGGGTGGACGGGAGAGAGATCAAGGATTGCTATAGAGCGAATGGACATCTGCTAGAGTGAAGGAAGGGCTGAGAGTCAGGAGAGTGAGATCAAAGGATGGACATCTGGACTAGGTGAGGGGAGCTGCAGATGGACATCTGTGGACTAGGTGAAGGAGGGGCTGAGGTCAGGAGGTGAGGACAGCGATGTGTTGATACAGGGAGACAGATGGACATCTGTGGACTAGGTGAAGGAGGGGCTGAGGTCAGGAGGTGAGGACAGCGATGTGTTGATACAGGGGAGACAGATGGACATCTGTGGACTAGGTGAAGGAGGGGCTGAGGTCAGAGGTGAGGACAGCGATGTGTTGAGACAGATACAGGGGAGACAGATGGACGTTGATACAGGGGAGACAGATGACTGTGGGTGAAGGAGGGGCTGAGGTCAGGAGGTGAGGACTGAGGTCAGATGTGTTGATACAGGGGAGACAGATGGACATCTGTGGACTAGGTGAAGAAGGGGCTGAGGTCAGGAGGTGAGGACAGCGATGTGTTGAGGGGAGACAGATGGACAGGGGTGAAGGAGACAGATGGACATCTGTGGACTAGGTGAAGGTGAAGGGGCTGAGGTCAGGAGGTGAGGACAGCGATGTGTTGATACAGGGGAGACAGATGGACATCTGTGGACTAGGTGAAGGAGGGGCTGAGGTCAGGAGGTGAGGACAGCGATGTGTTGATACAGGGGAGACAGATGGACATCTGTGGACTAGGTGAAGGAGGGAGCTGAGGTCAGGAGGTGAGGACAGCGATGTGTTGATACAGGGAGACAGATGGACATCTGTGGACTAGGTGAAGGAGGGGCTGAGGTCAGGAGGTGAGGACAGCGATGTGTTGATACAGGGAGACAGATGGACATCTGTGGACTAGGTGAAGGAGGGCTGAGGTCAGGAGGTGAGGACAGCGATGTGTTGATACAGGGGAGACAGATGGACATCTGTGGACTAGGTGAAGGAGGGGCTGAGGTCAGGAGGTGAGGACAGCGATGTGTTGATACAGGGAGACAGATGGACATCTGTGGACTAGGTGAAGGAGGGGCTGAGGTCAGGAGGTCAGGTCAGATCCCCTGAAAGGGGCTGAGTAATAAGGGTTTACTAGCCTTTTCCTGTGGAACCAAGGGGATATGTATATATATATATATATAAAATACGTATTTTCCACCATAATTTGCAAATAAATTCATAAAAATCCTACAATGTGATTTTCTGATTTTCTTTCTCATTTTGTCTGTCATACATAGTTGAAGTGTACCTATGATGAAAATTACAGGCCTCTCATCTTTTAAGTGGGAGAACTTGCACAATTGGTGTCTGACTAAATACTTTTTTGCCCCATTGTATATATGTGATGGGAGAAATGTTGGGTTGTCTGAATTACAGCTGTACAGCTGTTCCCCTTGGGAAGAATTAAACTTGGTTATTAAAGCTTCTCTCTGTGATTTTTAGTGTGTCTGTGATTTTAGTGTCTGATTTTATTTTAGTGTCTGATTTAGAATTTTTTAGTGTCTGTGATTTTAGTGTCTGTGATTTTAGTGTCTGTGATTTTAGTGTCTGTGATTTTAGTGTCTGTGATTTTAGTGTCTGTGAATGTTAGTGTCTGTGATTTTAGTGTCTGTGATTTTAGTGTCTGTGAATTTAGTGTCTGTGAATTTAGTGTCTGTGATTTTAGTGTCTGTGATTTTAGTGTCTGTGATTTTAGTGTCTGTGATTTTAGTGTTTTAGTGTCTGTGATTTTAGTGTCTGTGATTTTAGTGTCTGTGATTTTAGTGTCTGTGATTTTAGTGTCTGTGATTTTGTCTGTGATTTTAGTGTTTTAGTGTCTGTGATTTTAGTGTCTGTGATTTTAGTGTCTGTGAAGTGTCTGTGATTTTAGTCTGTGAATTTTAGTGTCTGTGATTTTAGTGTCTGTGAGTGTCTGTGATTTTAGTGTCTGTGATTTTTTGGTGTCTGTGAAGTGTTGTGATTTTAGTGTCTGTGATTTTAGTGTTGATTTTAGTGTCTGTGATTTTAGTGTCTGTGATTTTAGTGTCTGTGATTTTAGTGTCTGTGATTTTAGTGATTTTAGTGTCTGTGATTTTAGTGTCTGTGAATTTAGTGTCTGTGAATTTAGTGTCTGTGATTTTAGTGTTTTAGTGTCTGTGATTTTAGTGTCTGTGATTTTAGTGTCTGTGATTTTAGTGTCTGTGATTTTAGTGTCTGTGATTTTTTTAGTGTCTGTGATTTTAGTGTGTGTGATTTTAGTGTGTGATTTTAGTGTCTGTGATTTTAGTGTCTGTGAATTTAGTGTCTGTGAATTTAGTGTCTGTGATTTTAGTGTCTGTGATTTTAGTGTCTGTGATTTTAGTGTCTGTGATTTTAGTGTCTGTGATTTTAGTGTCTGTGATTTTTGTCAGTTAGATGTATATTCCTCATTGGTGTTAAAGGCGTACTGTGTGAGTTACAGTAGATTTTGATCATGTTAATTAATGGTTAACTGCAGCATATATAAGTATATATAAATAATATATATAAGTCCTCATCAAAACCTCTCATCTCTTCTTTCAAACACAGGAAGTTCTGTGGGAGAATGAGGAAGTGCTTCAGGAAGTGCAGCTGTTCACACCTGCTGCCCCGCGTGTCGTACTGTCTCATGTTCTTGATGAAGTGGACCTTCTTCATAGGGCGAGGTCTGGGAGAGCCCGACAGGTTACGAGTCCGACTGGAAGGGGGAGGAAGGGGAGGGAGTGATGAGGAGGGAAGCAAGATAGGGAAGGAGGCAAGAGAGAGGAAGGAGGAGGCAAGAGAGAGGGAAGGAGGGAGACGAGAGAGAGGGAAGGAGGGAGAGAGAGAAGTACAGTTAGTCATGAAACAAAGACAAGCAACTCCCCAGTTTCCAGTCCCAACAGTCACCAATCATCACAGTAAACAAAACTGCTAATGACATTGGCTGAATCCAAGCCTTTGTGACAGTGATCACTGTGTTCCCAACCTGGGTCACTCTGGTTCTGGAGAAGTCAACCTGTGATCACTGTGTGTTCCTGGAGGGAGACGTCAACCTGTGGTCACTGGTGTTCCCTGGAGGGAGAAGTCAACCTGTGATCACTGTGTGTTCCCTGGAGGAAGAAGTCAACCTGTGATCACTGTGTGTTCCTGGAGGAAGAAGTCAACCTGTGATCACTGTGTGTTCCCTGGAGGGAGAAGTCAACCTGTGATCACTGTGTGTTCCTGGAGGGAGAAGTCAACCTGTGATCACTGTGTTTCCCTGGAGGAAGAAGTCAACCTGTGATCACTGTGTTCCTGGAGGAAGAAGTCAACCTGTGATCACTGTGTTCCCTGGAGGGAACAACACTACAGCACAAACACTACAGCACACAACGCATCAGCACACAACGTGTGTTCCTGGAGGAGAAGTCAACCTACAGATCATACAGCAATACAGACAATGACACAACACTACAGCATACAACACAACGCCACAGCACACAACGCTACAGCACACAACGCTGCAGCACACAGCACACAACATACAGCACACACACACAACACTACAGCACACAACGCTACAGCACACAACGCACAGCACACACAACGCTTACAGCACACAACGCACAGCACACAAACACTACAGCACACAACGATACAGCACACGATACAGCACAACACAACGATACAGCACACAACACTACAGCACACAACACTACAGCACACAACGCTACAGCACACAAACACTACAGCACACAACACTACAGCACACAACACTACAGCAGCTAACACTACAGCACACAACACTACAGCACACAACACTACAGCACACAACACTACAGCACACAACGCTACAGCACACAACGCTACAGCACAACACTACAGCACACAGCACACACACTACAGCACACAACACTACAGCACACAACACTACAGCACACAACACTACAGCACACACAACGCTACTGCACACAACACTACAGCACACAACACTACAGCACACAACTTACAGCACACAACGATACAGCACACAACACTACAGCACACAACACTACAGAACACAACACTACAGCACACAACACTACAGCACACAACATAAACATACAGCACACAACGATACAGCACACAAACACTACAGCACAACACTGGCGCTACAGAGCACACAACGCTACAGCACACAACGCTACAGCACACAACGCAACGATATGCAGCACAACAACGCTACAGCACACAATACAACACTACAGCACACAACGCTACAGCACACAACGCCACTACAGCACAGCAACAACGATACAGCACACAACACTACAGTACACAACACTACAGCACACAACACTACAGCACACAACGCTACAGCACACAACGCCACAGCACACAACGATACAGCACACAACGCACAACACTACAGCACACAACACTACAGCACACAACACTACAGCACACAACGCTACAGCACACAACGCTACAGCACACAACGCTACAGCACACAACAGCACACAACACTACAGCACACAACGATGCAGCACACAACACTACAGCACACAACGCTACAGCACACAACGCTACAGCACACAACACTACAGCACAACACTACAGCATACAACACTACAGCATACAACACTACAGCATACAACACTACAGCACACAACACTACAGCACACAACACTACAGCACACAACGATACAGCACACAACACTACAGCAACAACACTACAGCATAACAACACTACAGCACACAACACTACAACACACAGCACACAACACTACAGCATACAACGCCACAGCACACAACGCCACAGCACACAACGATACAGCAACGCTACAGCACACAACGCCACAGCATAACGATACAGCATACAACACTACAGCACACAACAGCACACAACACTACAGCATACAACACTACAGCATAACGCACAGCACACAACAACGCTACAGCACACAACACTACAGCACACAACGCTTACAGCACACAACACTACAGCTACAGCACACAACACTACAGCACACAACACTACAGCACAAACACTACAGCACACAACGATACAGCACACAACACTACAGCACACAACACTACAGAACACAACACTACAGCATACAACACTACAGCACACAACACTACAGCACACAACACTACAGCACACAACGCTACAGCACACAACACTACAGCACACAACGCTACAGCACACAACGCTACAGCACACAACGCTACAGCACACAACGCTACAGCACAAACAACAGCTACAACACACAACACTACAGCATACAACACTACAGCATACAACACTACAGCACACAACACATACAGCACACAACACTACAGCACACACACTACAGCATACAACACTACAGCACACAACGCTACAGCACACAACGCTACAGCACACAACGCTCACAGCACACAACGATACAGCATACAACGATACAGCATACAACACTACAGCATACAACACTACAGCATACAACACTACAGCACACAACGCTACAGCACACAACGCTACAGCACAACGCTACAGCACACAACGCTACAGCACACAACACTACAGCACACAACACTACAGCACACAACACTACAGGTCTGTGGCTGTTTTCATGGTTCGGCCCTTAGTTCCAGTGAAGGGAAATCTAAACATTACAGCATACAATGAAATTCTAGACGATTCTGTGTTTCCAACTTTGTGGAAACAGTTTGGAGAGGTTTCTGTTTCAGCATGACAATGCCCCCCCGTGCACAAAGAGAGGTCCATACAGAAATGGTTTGTCGAGATCAAGTGTGGAAGAACTTGACTGGCCTGCACAGAACCCTGACCTCAACTCCACTGAACACCTTTGGGATGAATTGGAACGCTGACTGTGAGCCAGACTAATCGCCCAACATCACTAATGTTCTTGTAGCTGAATAGAAGCAAGTCCCCGCAGCAATGTTCCAACATCTAGTGGAAAGCCTTCCCAGAAGAGTGGAGGCTGTTATAGCAGCAATGTTCCAACATCTAGTGGAAAGCCTTCCCAGAAGAGTGGAGGCTGTTATAGCAGCAATGTTCCAACATCTAGTGGAAAGCCTTCCCAGAAGAGTGGAGGCTGTTATAGCAGCAATGTTCCAACATCTAGTGGAAAGCCTTCCCAGAAGAGTGGAGGCTGTTATAGCAGCAATGTTCCAACATCTAGTGGAAAGCCTTCCCAGAAGAGTGGAGGCTGTTATAGCAGCAAGTTCCAACATCTAGTGGAAAGCCTTCCCAGAAGAGTGGAGGCTGTTATAGCAGCAATGTTCCAACATCTAGTGGAAAGCCTTCCCAGAAGAGTAGAGGCTGTTATAGCAGCAATGTTCCAGCATCTAGTGGAAAGCCTTCCCAGAAGAGTGGAGGCTGTTATAGCAGCAATGTTCCAACATCTAGTGGAAAGCCTTCCCAGAAGAGAGGAGGCTGTTATAGCAGCAATGTTCCAACATCTAGTGGAAAGCCTTCCCAGAAGAGTGGAGGCTGTTATAGCAGCAATGTTCCAACATCTAGTGGAAAGCCTTCCCAGAAGAGTGGAGGCTGTTATAGCAGCAATGTTCCTACATCTAGTGGAAAGCCTTCCCAGAAGAGTGGATGCTGTTATAGCAGCAATGTTCCTACATCTAGTTGAAAGCCTTCCCAGAAGAGTGGAGGCTGTTATAGCAGCAATGTTCCAACATCTAGTGGAAAGCCTTCCTAGAAGAGTGGAGGCTGTTATAGCAGCAATGTTCCAACATCTAGTGGAAAGCCTTCCCAGAAGAGTGGAGGCTGTTATAGCAGCAATGTTCCAACATCTAGTGGAAAGCCTTCCCAGAAGAGTGGAGGATGTTATAGCAGCAATGTTCCAACATATGGTGGAAAGTCTTCCCAGAAGAGTGGAGGCTGTTATAGCAGCAGAAGGGGGACCAACTCCATAATAATGCCCATGATTTTGGAATGAGATGTTGGATGAGCAGGTGTCCACATACTGTGTAGTGTATCTGGGGCCTATAGACAAGGACTCTGTTTATTGCCGTAATTCAAACCGCATAAGAGCCGCGTAAGTGGATAAGAAAACGCTGAGTGGGAAAAGTTTAGATTTGAGTAGAAATCTGTGGCAGTGCTGATGATGCTGATGTCACAGTGATGTCACAGTGATGTCACAGTGATTATCGTCTCAACTGAAGTTGAATAAGAATAGTAGAGACAGTGCACATCTCTGTGTGTCTCTCTCTCCATCCTCCCCTCTCTCCCTCTCCATCCCCTCCTCTCTCTCTCTTGCTCTCTCTCCCCATCCTCCATCCTCTCTCCATCCTCCCCTCTCTCCATCCTCTCTCCCATCCTCCCCCACTCTCTCTCTCTATCCCCCTCTATCCTCCATCCTCCCCTCTCTCCATCCCCCCTCTCTCTCTATCCTCCATCCCCCCGTCTCTCTCTCTCTCTCCATCCTCCATCCTCTCCCATTCTCCCCTCATCCTCCCCTCTTTTCTCCATCCCTCTCTCTCTCTCTCCATCCTCCACTCCCTCTCCGTCCTCTCTCTCCCATCCTCCATCCTCTCTCCATCCTCCCTCTCTCTCTCCCATCTTCCCCTCTCTCTCTCTCATCCATCCTCCCCTTCCTCTCTCCATCCTCCCCTTCCTCTCTCCATCCTCCCCTTTCTCTCTCCATCCGCCACTCTCCATCCTCCCCTATCTCTCTCCATCCTCCTCCTCTCTCTCTCCATCCTCCCCCCATCCTCTCCTTCCTCTCTCTCCATCCTCCCCTTCCTCTCTCCATTCTCCCCTCCTCTCTCCATCATCCTCTCGCTCTCTCCATTATCCTCCCTCTCCATCCTCCTCTCTTTCGCCATCCTCTCTCTCCATCCTCTCCCATCCTCCCCTCCCCCCCCTCTCTCCATCCTCCGCCTCTCTCTCTATCCTCCCCTCTCTCTCTCTATCCTCCCCTCTCTCTCTCTCTATCCTCCCTCCTCTCTCTCTCTCTCTCCTCTCTCTATCTCTCCATCCTCCCCTCATCCTCCCCTCATCCCCTCCCCCCCTTTTCTCCATCCCTCTCTCTCTCTCCATCCTCCACTCCCTCTCTCTCTCTCTCTCCATCCTCCACTCCCTCTCTCCATCCGCTCTCTCTCTATCCTTCTCCATCCTCCCCTCATCCTCCCCCTTTTCTCCATCCCTCTCTCTCTCTCCATCCTCCACTCCTCTCTCTCTCTCTCTCCATCCTCCACTCCCTCTCTCCATCCCCTCTCTCTCTATCCTCCCCCTCACTCTATCCTCCCCTCTCTCTATCCTCCTCTCTATCCTCCCTCTCTCTCTATCCTCCCCCTCTCTCTCCATCCATCCTCCCCCTCTCTCTCTCCATCCTCCCCTCTCTCTCTCCATACTCCATCCTCCCCCCCCTCTCTCTCTCTCTCTCCATCCTCTCTCCATCCTCCCCTCATCCTCCCCTTTTCTCCATCCCTCTCTCTCTCTCCATCCTCCACTCCTCTCTCTCCATCCTCCCCTCATCCTCCCCTTTTCTCCATCCCTCTCTCTCTCTCCATCCTCCACCCTCTCTCTCTCTCTCTCCTCTCCATCCTCCACTCCTCTCCCATCCTCTCTCCATCCGCTCTCTCTCTCTATCCTTCTCTCTCTCTCCATCATCCTCTCTCTCCCATCCTCCCCTCTCTTCGCCATCCTTCTCTCTCCATCCTCCCTCCCTCTCCATCCTTCCCTCTCTCCATCCTCCTCTTTCTCTCCATCCTCCCCCTCTATCCCCCCTCTCTCCATATTTACCCCTCTCTCCATCTTTACCCCTCTCTCCATCCTCACCCCTCTCTCCATCCTCACCCCTCTTGCAGATGTGGAAAAAATAACATTGAAATAGGAGGCACTCCTCTTATTACTTGAGGCAGCAGCCCTCTATTACTGCTGGGTAGCTTGAGGCAGCAGCCCTCTTATTACTGCTAGGTAGCTTGAGGCAGCAGCCCTCTTATTACTGTTAGGTAGCTTGAGGCACCAGCCCTCTTATTACTGCTGCGTAGCTTGAGGCACCAGCCCTCTTATTACTGCTGGGTAGCTTGAGGCACCAGCCCTCTTATTACTGCTGGGTAGCTTGAGGCAGCAGCCCTCTTATTACTGCTAGGTAGCTTGAGGCACCAGCCCTCTATTACTGCTGGGTAGCTTGAGGCAGCAGCCCTCTTATTACTGCTAGGTAGCTTGAGGCACCAGCCCTCTTATTACTGCTGGGTAGCTTGAGGCAGCAGCCCTCTTATTACTGCTAGGTAGCTTGAGGCACCAGCCCTCTTATTACTGCTGGGTAGCTTGAGGCAGCAGCCCTCTTATTACTGCTAGGTAGCTTGAGGCACCAGCCCTCTTATTACTGCTGGGTAGCTTGAGGCAGCAGCTCTCTTATTACTGCTGGGTAGCTTGAGGCAGCAGCCCTCTTATTACTGCTGGGTAGCTTGAGGCAGCAGCCCTCTTATTACTGCTGGGTAGCTTGAGGCAGCTGCTCTCTTTATTACTGCTGGGTTGCTTGAGGCAGCAGCCCTCTTATTACTGCTGGGTAGCTTGAGGCAGCAGCCCTCTTATTACTGCTGGGTAGCTTGAGGCAGCAGCTCTCTTATTACTGCTGGGTAGCTTGAGGCAGCAGCCCTCTTATTACTGCTGGGTGCTTCTGCTGGGTGCTTCTAAACCTGCATTGCTTGCTGTTTGGGGTTTTAGGCTGGGTTTCTGTACAGCACTTTGAGATATCAGCTGATGTACGAAGGGCTTTATAAATATATTTGATTTGATTTTGATTTTGAGGCAGCAGCCCTCTTATTACTGCTGGGTAGCTTGAGGCAGCAGCCCTCTTATTACTGCTGGGTAGCTTGAGGCAGCAGCTCTCTTATTATTGCTGGGTAGTTTGAGGCAGCAGCCCTCTTATTACTGCTGGTAGCTTGAGGCAGCAGCCCTCTTATTACTGCTGGGTAGCTTGAGGCAGCAGCTCTCTTATTACTGTTTTGTAAAGTTTGTGTGGGACAGGTGGACAATAGGAATGCACTATATATCGGTGAACACATCAGAATCGGACGATATTAGCTAAAAATGCGGTATCGGCCCAATGTCTAGTTTAACGGGGAAGTTAAAGCTACCGTGCTACTGTGCATATAACGTAGGTACATGACATAACGACGTGGCGCTACACGTGCAACACAGCATTCTAACCTGGCCCACAATGTCTGCTGTATGGATCAAGCAGTCAACAAGTCCAGCAGTCATTTGAAAGAGTCAGGACATTTCAGCGAGACAACTCAAAGGCGAAATCTATTAAAGCTAAGATAATGGAATTCATTCCTCTTGACAATCAACTGTTCTCTGTCATGGATGATGTTGGTTTTCGCCACCGGTCGAGCACCGTACACACTACTGTTTTGACGTTGGCCTGGGGGTTGGTTTATGACAGCCATAAATACCTCTTCACCCCCTTTCCTCTCTCTACCCTACTACCTACATAAGACAGTAGTTTTGGAATTCTAAGATAGATTACTTGTTGGTTATCACTGCATTGTCGGAACTAGAAGCACAAGCATTTCGCTACACTCGCATTAACATCTGCTAACTATGTGTATGTGACAAATACAATTTGATTTGATTTGATTTGATGTGAATTTTGAAAACCCCCGGTTAACATAGAGATTCTGGGAACATCAGAAGGTGGGGGAAATGAACTATATTCTGGTAATCCGGCCAACATATGCGGTACTTAATGAATATGATGTCATGTCACGAGTCCGACCGAGGGTGTTTCCCTTCCCGGGCGGTTGGGCGCCGGCGGTCGTCGTCACCGGCCTATTAGCTGCCACTGATTGTTTTTCCTCCTCCTTGTATGTTTAGTGGTAGCACCTGTTCATGATTGAATCAGCTAATGAGTTTGTCTTTATTAGGCAGCCGGCCCGCCTGGTTGTTGTGCGGGATTATTGCAGTGTAACCTTCGGCTCTGTTGTTAGAAGTACGTGTTAGTGCCTGGTCGTTACTTTTTCTGTTGTACATTCTCATGCCCTGTGTTTGGGGCCGTTACTATTGTGAGCACCCTGGGATGCGTTGGCGCTATTAAAGACGCACAGCTTTGCACTCACTGTCTCCTGCGTTTGACTCCACACACCTACGACACCTGAAGTGTTACAGAATCCCGCACCTAAATAAAATCGAATGGAGTCAGCAGGAGCAGCAGCCAACCCTCTCCCATCGATGGAGGAACGGGTTCTCCACCACACCACCATTCTCCATCGGATCGGATCCGCGATGGATCAAGTAATGGAGAGAATGGACCGATGGGAGAGGAGTGGTCTCCTCTCTCCACCTTCGGCACCCCCGACTCCGGACTCCCCATCACTCGACTCCAGCACCCTTCGTCTGACGCTACCGAGGGCTTATGATGGAGCGGCGGCGGGTTGCCAGGGGTTTCTGCTTCAGCTGGAGCTATACCTGGCCACCGTTAGACCCACTCCCTCAGGAGCGGAGAGGGTGAGTGTCCTCATCTCCTGCCTCACGGGTCGTGCTCTGGAGTGGGCGAACGCAGTCTGGAATGGCCCAGACTCAGCGGGGAGCACTACCCAGAGTTTTCCTGCCGCTTCCGTGCCGTATTTGATCACCCTATAGACGGCCGAGCGGTGGGAGAACGACTTTTCCATCTCAGGCAGGAGAGGAGGAGCGCCCAGGATTACGCGCTGGAGTTCCGGACCTTGGCAGCCGGATCTGGGTGGAACGACAGGGCCCTTATGGACCACTACAGGTGTGGTCTCCGAGAGGGACGTCCGCCGGGAGTTAGCGTGTCGGGACACCACTCTGTCACTGGATCAGCTGATTGACATGTCCATTCGACTGGACAATCTGCTGGCTGCCCGCGGGCGTTCAGAGAGGGTCCTGTGCGTTCCACCACCCAGTCCCTCCGCTCCCATTCCGATGGAGTTGGGAGGGGCTGCGCCGAGGGGTACCGGAGGAGGAGGCCTTCCCTGCACCAACTGTGGTCGGAGAGGACACACGTCTGATCGGTGCTGGGGGTCCGTCTGGGAGTAGAGATGGCAGGCGGAACGCTTCTCGGTCACCCCAGGTGAGTCAGCATCAGACTCACCCAGAATCCCTTGTTGGCCATATGTTTGTCTTAATCTCTTTCCTTCACTTTTTTCCCTCTTCCCAGCATAGGGCGCTAGTCGATTCAGGCGCAGCTGGGAACTTTATGGATCGCGGACTCGCCCTTAAGTTAGGGGTTCCGCTGGTGCCGATAGATTCTCCTTTCCCGTGCACTCCCTAGATAGCCGGCCATTAGGGTCAGGGATGGTCGGGGAGACCACGGTCCCACTGGACATGGTGACGCAGGGGAATCATAGGGAGCGTATCAGTTTTTTTATTATTGATTCGCCTGCGTTTCCAGTGGTGCTGGGGACTCCCTGGCTGGCCCGGCACAATCCTAAAATTTCGTGGAGACAAGGGGTTCTCCAGGGGTGGTCAGAGGAGTGTTCTGGAAGGTGTTTGGGAGTTTCCATCGGTGCCACGTCGGTGGAGAGTCCAGACCAGGGTTCCACGGTGTGCATTCCCCCGAGTATGCCGATTTGGCAATCGCTTTCAGTAAAGTGAAAGCGACTAAATTACCACCTTATCGACCGGGAAGGGATTGTACGATAGATCTCCAGGTAGACGCTGCGCTTCCCAAGAGTCATGTGTACCCGCTGTCCCAGGAGGAGACGTTGGCAATGGAGACATATGTCACGGAGTCGCTGGGACAGGGGTACATTCGGCCCTCCATTTCACCCGTCTCCTCGAGTTTCTTTTTTGTGAGGAAAAAGGAGGGAGGTTTGCGTCCGTGTATCGATTATAGAGGTCTAAACGCCATCACAGTGGGGTATAGTTACCCTCTACCTCTCATCGCTACGGCGGTGGAATCGTTCCACGGAGCGCAGTTCTTCACAAAACTGGATCTCAGGAGCGCGTATAGTCTGGTGCGTATTCGGAAGGGAGACGAGTGGAAAACCGCATTTAGTACTACATCCGGCCACTATGAGTACCTCGTCATGCCGTATGGGTTAAAGAATGCTCCAGCCGTTTTCCAATCCTTTGTAGACGAGATTCTCAGGGACCTGTGCGGTCAGGGGGTGGTTGTTTATATCGATGACATTCTGATCTACTCGGCCACTCACACCGCGCATGTGTCTCTGGTGCGCAAAGTGCTTGGAAGACTGCTGGAGCATGACCTATACGTCAAGGCTGAGAAATGCGTGTTCTCTAAACGAGCCGTCTCTTTTCTGGGATATCGCATTTCCACCTCGGGGTGGTGATGGAGGGTGAACGCATTAGGGCCGTGCGTAATTGGCCGACTCCAACCACGGTAAAGGAGGTGCAGCGGTTTTTGGGTTTTGCCAACTACTACCGGAGGTTTATCCGGGGTTTTGGCCAGATAGCGGCTCCCATTACCTCACTGCTGGGGGCCCGGTGCGATTGCAGTGGTCAGCACAGGCGGACAGGGCATTCAACAAGTTGAAGGCGCTGTTCACTGAGGCGCCCGTGTTGGCGCATCCGGATCCCTCTCTAGCATTCATAGTGGAGGTGGACGCGTCCGAGGCTGGGGTGGGTGCCGTGCTATCACAGCGCTCGGGTACGCCACCAAAACTCCGCCCCTGCGCTTTCTTCTCAAGGAAGCTCAGCCCAGCGGAGCGTAACTATGATGTGGGGACCGGGAGTTGCTAGCGGTGGTTAGAGCTCTGAAGGTGTGGAGACACTGGCTTGAGGGGGCTAAGCACCCTTTTCTCATCTGGACCGACCACCAGAATCTGGAGTATATTCGGGCTGCAAGGAGACTTAACCCACGTCAGGCAAGGTGGGCCATGTTCTTCACCCGGTTCCGGTTTACTTTGTCTTATAGACCGGGCTCCCAGAACGTGAGGGCTGACGCACTGTCCCGCCTTTACGACACCGAGGATGGGTCCACCGAACCTACTCCCATCCTTCCCGCCTCTAAGCTGGTAGCCCCAGTGGTATGGGAGGTGGACTCGGACATCGAGCGGGCGTTACGGGCTGAACCCGCGCCTCCTCAGTGTCCAGCGGGGCGAAGGTACGTGCCGCTTGATGTTCGGGACAAGCTGATTCGGTGGGCTCACGTCCTACCTCCTCGGGTCACCCTGGGGTGACGAGGACAGTGGGGAGCCTTCAGGGGAGGTATTGGTGGCCTACGTTGGTTAAGGACGTTAAGGGTTATGTCTCCTCTTGCTCAGTGTGCGCTCAGAGTAAGGCTCCTAGGCACCTTCCTAGAGGGAAGCTACAACCCCTCCCCGTTCCACAGCGGCCATGGTCACATCTGTCCATAGATTTCCTGACCGATCTTCCGCCGTCTCAGGGGAACACCGCAGTTCTAGTGATTGTGGATCGGTTTTCTAAGTCCTGCCGTCTCCTCCCGTTGCCCGGTATCCCTACAGCCCTGCAGACTGCGGAGGCATTATTTACCCATGTCTTTCGGCACTACGGGGTGCCGGAGGACATCGTTTCTGATCGGGGCCCCCAATTCACGTCTCGGTATGGAGAGCGTTCATGGAACGTTTGGGGGTCTCTGTCAGCCTGACCTCCGGTTATCACCCGAGAGTAATGGGCAGGTGGAGAGATTGAACCAGGAGGTGGGTAGGTTTCTGCGGTCGTATTGCCAGGATCGGCCAGGGGAGTGGGCACGATACATTCCCTGGGCTGAAATGGCTCAGAACTCACTACGCCACTCCTCTACTAACGTGTCCCCTTTTCAGTGTGTGTTGGGATACCAGCCGGTCCTGGCACCATGGCATCCGAGCCAGACCGAGGCTCCTGCGGTGGAGGAATGGGTACAGCGCTCCAAGGAGACCTGGAGGGCCGTCCAGGAGTCTCTACGACAAGCGAGTGGACGGCAGAAGAGGAGTGCTGACCGCCACCGCAGTGAGGCCCCGTGTTTGTACCGGGGACAGGGTCTGGCTCTCGACCCGAAACCTACCTCTCCGCTTGCCCTGCCGGAAGCTGGGTCCGCAGTGTGTAGGGCCCTTTAAAGTCCTGAGGAGAATAAACGAGGTGTGTTATCGATTACAACTCCCTTCCTATTATCGAATTAACCCCTCGTTTCATGTGTCTCTCCTCAGGCCGGTGGTAGCTGGTCCCCTGCAGGACAGTGAGGTACCGGAGGTCCCTCCCCCCTCTGGACATCGAGGGGACCCCGGCGTACACGATCCGGGCCATTCTGGACTCAAGACGCCGGGTGAGGGGCCTGCAGTACCTCGTGGACTGGGAGGGGTACGGTCCGGGAGGAGAGGTGCTGGGTACCGGTGAGGGACATCTTGGATCCATCCATGTTGAGGGATTTCCATCGCCTCCATCCGGATCGCCCTGCACCTCGTCCTCCGGGGCGACCTCGAGGCCGGTGTCGGCGCGCTGCGGGAGCCGCGCGTCAGGAGGGGGGTACTGTCACGAGTCCGACCGAGGGTGTTTCCCCTTCCCGGGCGGTTGGCGCTCGGCGGTCGTCGTCACCGGCCTATTAGCTGCCACTGATTGTTTTTCCTCCCCCTCCTTGTATGTTTAGTGGTAGCACCTGTTCATGATTGAATCAGCTAATGAGTTTGTCTTTATTAGGCAGCCGGCCCGCCTGGTTGTTGTGCGGGATTATTGCAGTGTAACCTTCGGCTCTGTTGTTAGAAGTACGTGTTAGTGCCTGGTCGTTACTTTTTCTGTTGTACATTCTCATGCCCTGTGTTTGGGGCCGTTACTATTGTGAGCACCCTGGGATGCGTTGGCGCTATTAAAGACGCACAGCTTTGCACTCACTGTCTCCTGCGTTTGACTCCACACACCTACGACACCTGAAGTGTTACATGTCAGTTCGGTTGTCGTCTGAGACATTCTCCTCAATGATAAGATGACATAAACTCTACAGTGGAAAGTCTACACATCAGAGTTATCGGATTCACATGGAATTGTTGTTCAATTTAAATGTTTGAATATAAAATTATTGGTGAAAAGATTAAATGTCATTTTAGAGGTTTGGGTTTTCATAAGGTGAGGGCTATGCTCAATCAGTGACCTGCCCCTGTGAAGAGACATTGGCTGAAGACTGTGAAACACGCCCTTCTCGCTCCACTATATAAAGCCTGACGACAATATAACCTCCTGTTCCAAGTACGTGAGGTCTGCAGCCTCTGCGTTAAAAGGACTAACATGTCAACTACAGAACTAAGCCAACCTCAGCATGAGCTTTGGTTGTGAATGGTATGAACTTTGAACTCTTATTCACTACAGAAGTGATACCTCCTAGCCGTTGAGTTAGCAACAGCAGCTGCAAACGCGGCTAGGAAAGAAAAGAGAGAGTATCCCGTCTACCACACTACGACGTTACTACAATGTTTCCAATTTACCTCCAGAGACATTCTTCAAAGCACAAAGGACTCGGTTGGGCAACACGGCCTTCCATCTACCACCAACCTACCGAAGCGCAGCTCAGAGTAAATATTTATTGCATTTTCCTTTTCCAAATGGGCGGTAATTTAGAATGCATAAGATCCTGTATTTACGATAGAGACATCGCTTCTCCCTTTGTTCCTCAGTCTTCCCGCTCTTTCACTCAAACCCAGCCCCTTTTCTTTGTGTAACAAGCTGTTATATCTGTTCCGCCCACTTGGGACGTTTTCCTTTATGACGTAATGTGTAATCAAGGTATGATTCATTCTTTGTATATGTAATTATGTGTGATTAGTAAGGTAAATAGTAAATAAATAATTAAGCCCAATTTTGTATTGCTGATACAACATTTTAGCCAGGGTTCGTGAAGATAACCAAGAATTTACAACTTTCAGATGAGACTGAATTAAGGCGATGATTAATATTGACTGCTATTGATGTGAAATATTACTAGGTCTTTAAGAGTTTAATCGGAAGATAACAGCTCTATAAATATTATTTTGTGGTGCCCCGACTCTCTAGTTAATTACATTTACATGATTAGCCCAATCAGGTAATATCAATTACGGAGAAAGGATTTTATAGAATAGCATGTAATATCAAAGTCCGGCATAGCCAAAGACACTACCAAGTGCACTATTTTTCAGATGTTGCCCTACTGGACTTACACAGTAATAGCATCACTGCTATTAGCTTCACAACATACTGTGGAACGCCATTTGGGTCTTTGCGTGTCAAAAAAGATCCAGTAGCACTGTCAAAGCTGTACAAAAAAGTCTGCAAACAAGCAAATACCGGCCACCGCGTTGGTAATAAAGCATCACTTGTTCAACGACCGCAACTTCTGGGGTAGCTATCTTTAGCACGGTACCTAGCTAACACCAATACAACGAGCCTGAAAACAATGACCATTAGAAACTGCAGTAATTTTCATTATTCTTAGAAATGATGTAGGAATCCTTGTGAGTCAGTATTAGCTAGGTTGCCAGTTGTTGTTTGCCTACTAAAATTGAACTTCAGTTCAGGAAAATAAATAGCTAGCCAGCTAATTAACCCTGTTGCCCAAAGCGAACGTTATAAGCAGCCAGCTAACTTCACCTGGCTAGTGAGGCTCGACCCGGTTATATGTTGTGAAGCTAGCCACCATAAGGATTAGGCACAATCATGGAATTTGCGGTTTGCGGTTTGCCTTCAAAATAAAAGTATGTAATTGACAGTGATACAAATGAATACAAATAGTATAATTATATATATATATTATATATATATAATTATACTATTTGTATTCATTTGTACATTTGTATCACTGTCAATTACATACTTAAATAGTTAAAGTAGTTAAAATAAAAGTGTTCATTGTTCATTCAGTATTGTTGCAATTGTCATTATTACAAATATATATATATAGTGCAATTTAACATGAGTCTTCAATATTCCCAGTTAAGAAGTTTTAGGTTGTAGTTATTATAGGAATTCTAGGACTATTTCCCTCTATACCATTTGTATTCCATATACCTTTAAACTATTGGATGTTCTTATAGATACTATAGTATTGCCAGCATAATCTCAGGAGTTGATAGGCTTGAAGTCATAAACAGAGCTGTGCTTCAAGCATTGCTAAGACCTACCGTCAAACGCAGGAAAGTGCTGTTTGAATGAATGTTTACGAGCCTGCTGCTGCCTACCACCGCTCAGTCAGACTGCTCTATCAAATATTAAATCATAAACTTAATTATAAAATAATAAAGACACAGAAATTCGAGCCTCAGGTCATTAATAAGTCCGGAAACTCATTTAGAAGTTCAGTATTTTATTGAACGGGTGGCAGCCCTGAAGTCTAAATATTGCTGTTACATTTTCAGCGATGCGCTTTTGTTATTAAATCATAACCCGTTTGGCAAAGTAGGCTGTGATTCGATGATAAATGAACGGGCACCGCATCGATTATATGCAACGCAGGACAAGATAGTGAACCTGGTAATATCATCAACCGTGCGTCGTTAACTAGTGATTATGTGAAGATTGATGTTTTTTTTGTATAAGATACGTTTAATGCACCTTACCTTGGCTCCTTGCAGCAACAAGGTCCTTCTGATGCTGCACTCACGTAACGCAGTCTCCTCGTGGAGTAACAGGTAGTCAGCCTGTCTCCTCGTGGAGTAACAGGTGGTCAGCCTGTCTCCTCGTGGAGTAACAGGTGGTCAGCCTGTCTCCTCGTGGAGTAACAGGTAGTCAGCCTGTCTCCTCGTGGAGTAACTGGTAGTCAGCCTGTCTCCTCGTGGAGTAACAGGTAGTCAGCCAGTCTCCTCGTGGAGTAACAGGTAGTCAGCCTGTCTCCTCGTGGAGTAACTGGTAGTCAGCCTGTCTCCTCGTGGAGTAACAGGTGGTCAGCCTGTCTCCTCGTGGAGTAACAGGTAGTCAGCCTGTCTCCTCGTGGAGTAACAGGTAGTCAGCCTGCCACGCTGTCTCCTCGTGGAGTAACAGGTAGTCAGCCTGTCTCCTCGTGGAGTAACAGGTAGTCAGCCTGTCTCCTCGTGGAGTAACAGGTAGTCAGCCTGTCTCCTCGTGGAGTAACAGGTAGTCAGCCTGTCTCCTCGTGGAGTAACAGGTAGTCAGCCTGTCTCCTCGTGGAGTAACAGGTAGTCAGCCTGTCTCCTCGTGGAGTAACAGGTAGTCAGGCTGCCACGCAGTCTCCTCGTGGAGTAACAGGTAGTCAGCCTGCCACGCTGTCTCCTCGTGGAGTAACAGGTGGTCAGCCTGCCACGCTGTCTCCTCGTGGAGTAACAGGTGGTCAGCCTGTCTCCTCGTGGAGTAACAGGTAGTCAGCCTGTCTCCTCGTGGAGTAACAGGTGTCAGCCTGTCTCCTCGTGGAGTAACAGGTAGTCAGCCTGCCACGCTGTCTCCTCGTGGAGTAACAGGTAGTCAGCCTGCCACGCTGTCTCCTCGTGGAGTAACAGGTAGTCAGCCTGTCTCCTCGTGGAGTAACAGGTAGTCAGCCTGTCTCCTCGTGGAGTAACAGGTAGTCAGCCTGTCTCCTCGTGGAGTAACAGGTAGTCAGCCTGTCTCCTCGTGGAGTAACAGGTAGTCAGCCTGTCTCCTCGTGGAGTAACAGGTAGTCAGCCTGTCTCCTCGTGGAGTAACAGGTAGTCAGCCTGTCTCCTCGTGGAGTAACAGGTAGTCAGCCTGTCTCCTCGTGGAGTAACAGGTAGTCAGCCTGTCTCCTCGTGAAGTAACAGGTAGTCAGCCTGTCTCCTCGTGGAGTAACAGGTAGCAGCCTGTCTCCTCGTGGAGTAACAGGTAGTCAGCCTGTCTCCTCGTGGAGTAACAGGTGGTCAGCCTGTCTCCTCGTGGAGTAACAGGTAGTCAGCCTGTCTCCTCGTGGAGTAACAGGTAGTCAGCCTGTCTCCTCGTGGAGTAACAGGTAGTCAGCCTGTCTCCTCGTGGAGTAACAGGTGGTCAGCCTGTCTCCTCGTGGAGTAACAGGTAGTCAGCCTGTCTCCTCGTGGAGTAACAGGTAGTCAGCCTGTCTCCTCGTGGAGTAACTGGTAGTCAGCCTGCCACGCTGTCTCCTTGCGGAGTAACTGGTAGTCAGCCTGTCTCCTCGTGGATTGCAATGTAATAATCGGCGTATAAAAATGCAGATTACCGGTTGTTTTAAAAACTTGAAATCCCTAATTAGTTGGCTGATTAATAATCGGTCAACCTCTACTCTGAACCAATTATCAGGTTGAAAAGCATTAAACATTATCGGCCTCCTTCTTTTCACTCTGTCATTTAGGTATTCTGGTGTAACTACTATGCTGTTGATCCATCCTCAGTTTTCTCCTGTCACAGTCATTAAACTCTGAAACTGTTTAAAAATCACAATTGGTGAAATTGGTGAAATCCCTGTGCGGTTTCCTTCCTCTCCGGCACCGAACCCAAACCGGCCGCGTGCATGCGACATCGTGCACAAATAGATTTTGTCCCCCCACACCAAACGCAAATCACAACACGCAGGTTAAAATATCAAAACAAAGTCTGAACCAATTACTGTATGTGGGAACTCCTTCAAGACTGTTGGAAAACCATTCCAGGTGAAGCTGGTTGAGAGAATTCCAAGTGTGCAAAGCTGTCATTAAGGCAAAGGGTGGCTATTTGAAAAATTTGATATAAAATATATTTTGATTCGTTTAAACACTTTTTTTGGTTACTACATTGATTCCATGTCGGTAATTTCATAGTTTTGATGTCTTCACTACTATTGTACAATGTAGAATATATATAGTATATATAGTAGTATATATATATAGCTGTAACCCTAAGGCATCCCTCTAATCTCTCTCTCTCTCTCTCTCCCCCCCCCTCCCACACTCTCTCTATCTTTGCCTCTTTCCCTGTCTCCCCTTCACTCTCCCTCCCTCCCTCCCTCCCTCCCTACTCCACCCTCTCTCTCTCCCTCCCTCATCCCCCTCCTCCACCCTCTCTCTCCCTCTTCTATCTTTGCCTCTTTCCCTGTCTCCCCTTCACTCTCCATCCCTCCCTCATCCCCCTTCACCCTCCTCCACCCTCTCTCTCTCTCTGTTGTTTTTAAATCAGGGGTACTGAGCTGACTCGGGATCAGTGTGCTGATCTTGGTTCAAGGTTTCAGGGGCAGGCAGCAGTCAGTCAGGGCTGTGACATCACCGTCCAAGGGCTTTAGCTTTAAATACTTTTAAATCCTTAGCTAGCCTTTACTGTGGCGCTAGCTTTATGAGTGCTGTCAGGGCTGGAGTGGTAGCTGCTAGCTTCACTGCCCTAGATGTTGATTTGGTGCCCTTAAACCCTGCTGTGTAGCACTAGACTGGCTCTATCAGTGCTGTTACTGTAGCCGCTAGCCGTTAGCTTAAGTCAGTACGGTGCCCTTGATGCCGATTGGTGATCTAGGAATGTTACTATAAACTTTACTGGTTGCTGATTGGTGGTCTGGTGAATTCATTCCAGGCTTCTTGACACCAGGCGCAGTATGACACTAACACTGCTGTACGGGATGGGGCGTTCAGGGACAGTCATTCAGGTCGTCCAGGGACAGTCATTCAGGGACAGTCATTCAGGGACAGTCATTCAGGTCGTCCAGGGACAGTCATTCAGGGACAGTCATTCAGGGACAGTCATTCAGGTCGTCCAGGGACAGTCATTCAGGGACAGTCATTCAGGGACAGTCATTCAGGTCGTCCAGGGACAGTCATTCAGGGACAGTCATTCAGGGACAGTCATTCAGGTCGTCCAGGGACAGTCATTCAGGTCGTCCAGGGACAGTCATTCAGGGACAGTCATTCAGGGACAGTCATTCAGGTCGTCCAGGGACAGTCATTCAGGTCGTCCAGGGACAGTCATTCAGGTACAGTCATTCAGGGACAGTCATTCAGATCGTCCAGGTACAGTCATTCAGGTCGTCCAGGGACAGTCATTCAGATCATTCAGGGACAGTCATTCAGGTCATTCAGGGACAGTCATTCAGGGCGTTCAGGGACAGTCATTCAGATCATTCAGGGACAGTCATTCAGGTCATTCAGGGACAGTCATTCAGGTCATTCAGGGACAGTCATTCAGGTCATTCAGGGACAGTCATTCAGGGACAGTCATTCAGGTCATTCAGGGACAGTCATTCAGGTCATTCAGGGACAGTCATTCAGGTCGTCCAGGGACAGTCATTCAGGTCGCCCAGGGACAGTCATTCAGGGCGTTCAGGGACAGTCATTCAGGTCGCCCAGGGACAGTCATTCAGGTCGCCCAGGGACAGTCATTCAGGTCGCCCAGGGACAGTCATTCAGGGACAGTCATTCAGGGCGTTCAGGGACAGTCATTCAGGGACAGTCATTCAGGTCGCCCAGGGACAGTCATTCAGGTCGTCCAGGGACAGTCATTCAGGGCGTTCAGGTACAGTCATTCAGGGACAGTCATTCAGGTCGCCCAGGGACAGTCATTCAGGGTCGCCCAGGGACAGTCATTCAGGGACAGTCATTCAGGGCGTCCAGGGACAGTCATTCAGGGCGTCCAGGGACAGTCATTCAGGGCGTCCAGGGACAGTCATTCAGGGCGTCCAGGGACAGTCATTCAGGGCGTTCAGGGACAGTCATTCAGGGCGTTCAGGGACAGTCATTCAGGGACAGTCATTCAGGGACAGTCATTCAGGGACAGTCATTCAGGGACAGTCATCCAGGGACAGTCATTCAGGGACAGTCATTCAGGGCGTTCAGGGACAGTCATTCAGGTCGTTCAGGGACAGTCATTCAGGTCGTTCAGGGACAGTCATTCAGGTCGTTCAGGGACAGTCATTCAGGGACAGTCATTCAGGACAGTCATTCAGGGACAGTCATTCAGGGACAGTCATTCAGGGCGTCATTAGGCAGTCATTCAGGGACAGTCATTCAGGCCGCCCAGGGACAGTCATTCAGGTCGTTCCAGGACAGTCATTCAGGGCCAGGTCAGTCATTCAGGGACAGTCATTCAGGGCATTCAGGGACAGTCATTCAGGTCGCCCAGGGACAGTCATTCAGGGACAGTCATTCAGGGACAGTCATTCAGGGCAGGGACAGTTCAGGGCGTCCAGGGACAGTCATTCAGGCGTTCAGGGACAGTCATTCAGGGCGTCCAGGGACAGTCATTCAGGGACAGTCATTCAGGGACAGTCATTCAGGTTTCAGGGACAGTCATTCAGGGAGAGTCATTCAGGTTCCAGGGACAGTCATTCAGGGACAGTCATTCAGGCCGCTCAGGGACAGTCATTCAGGGACAGTCATTCAGGGACAGTCATTCAGGGACAGTCATTCAGGGACAGTCATTCAGGCGTTCAGGTACAGTCATTCAGGAAGTCATTCAGGGTCGCCCAGGGACAGTCATTCAGGGACAGTCATTCAGGGCGTCAGGGACAGTCATTCAGGCCGCCCAGGGACAGTCATTCAGGGACAGTCATTCAGGGCGTTCAGGACAGTCATTCAGGGGCGTTCAGGGACAGTCATTCAGGGCGTTCAGGGACAGTCATTCAGGCTGTCAGGACAGTCATTCAGATTCAGGGACAGTCATTCAGATCATTCAGGGACAGTCATTCAGGGGACAGTCATTCAGGGACAGTCATTCAGGGCGTCAGGGACAGTCATTCAGGGACAGTCATTCAGGGGCGTTCAGGGACAGTCATTCAGGGCGTTCAGGGACAGTCATTCAGGGCGTTCAGGGACAGTCATTCAGGTCGTTCAGGGACAGTCATTCAGATCGGGGACAGTCATTCAGGGATCATTCAGGGACAGTCATTCAGGGACAGTCATTCAGGTCGCCCAGGACAGTCATTCAGGTCGCCCAGGGACAGTCATTCAGGGCGTTCTCAGGACAGTCATTCAGGGACAGTCATTCAGGGACAGTCATTCAGGTCAGGGCAGTCATTCAGGGACAGCGTTCAGGGACAGTCATTCAGGGACAGTCATTCAGGGACAGTCATTCAGGGACAGTCATTCAGGTCGCCCAGGGACAGTCATTCAGATCTGCTCAGGGACAGTCATTCAGATCATTCAGGGACAGTCATTCAGGGACAGTCATTCAGGGACAGTCATTCAGGTCATTCAGGGACAGTCATTCAGGTCGTTCAGGGACAGTCATTCAGGGGACAGTCATTCAGGGACAGTCATTCACAGTCATTCAGGGACAGTCATTCCAGGTACAGTTCAGGACCAGGCATTCAGGACAGTCATTCAGGGACAGTCATTCAGGGACAGTCATTCAGGGACAGTCATTCAGGTGGGTACAGTCATTCAGGTCGCCCAGGTACAGTCATTCAGGTCGTCCAGGGACAGTCATTCAGGGACAGTCGTTCAGGGACAGTCATTCAGGGACAGTTCGGGACAGTGTTCAGGGACAGTCGGGCGTTCAGGGACAGTCATTCAGGTCGTTCTAGGGACAGTCATTCAGGTCGTTCAGGGACAGTCATTCAGGGCGTTCAGGTACAGTCATTCAGGTCATTCAGGGACAGTCATTCAGGTCGTCCAGGGACAGTCATTCAGATCGTTCATTCAGGGGACAGTCATTCAGGTTCCAGGGACAGTCATTCAGGGGACAGTCATTCAGGTACAGTCATTCAGGGCGTTCAGGGACAGTCATTCCGCCCAGGGACAGTCATTCAGGGACAGTCATTCAGGTCATTCAGGGTCATTCAGGGCGTTCAGGACAGTCATTCAGGTCGCCCAGGGACAGCCATTCAGGGACAGTCATTCAGGCTGCAGGGACAGTCATTCAGGTCATTCAGGGACAGTCATTCAGGGACAGTCATTCAGGTCATTCAGGGACAGTCATTCAGGTCGCCCAGGGACAGTCATTCAGGGTCATTCAGGGACAGTCATTCAGGGACAGTCATTCAGGCTGCAGGGACAGTCATTCAGGGACAGTCATTCAGGCTCGGCCCAGGGACAGTCATTCAGGGACAGTCATTCAGGTCGCCTAGACAGTCATTCAGGGACAGTCATTCAGGTCATTCAGGACATTCAGGTACAGTCATTCAGATCGTTCAGGGACAGTCAAATACACAAGGATGAAAGGTGGAGCTGTCTTGCCTTTTGTCTCTTTTTTGGTTATGACTCAGGGACATGCACACTTTATTGTGATCACATTTTTAAATGATTCAACTGACCTTCTAATTACCCGTCTACCAAAGGTCGCATATATCATGACGGAAGTGGTTTGTATGTGGTTTATAAAACATTCCCGGTAGAATAGTGGAATCGTGAATGGTGAATTGGCTCTAATGTCCTCATGTCAGTATCAGTGGAGGTTGAGGCTTAGTAACATCCTCTGATGGGAGATCTAATACTAATTAAGTATTAACAGAAGATAGCCTACAGCCTACTGATGTTAACTATTCTGTGGGACCATAAGTCTCCAAATAATACTAAACAAACAAAATGTGAACAACTGCTATTTCTAGGGGTTTAGGGGTAAGACTGAGTTTTAGGATAGGATGAGGTTAAGTGTTAAGGTTAGAGCTAGAGTTAGAGTTAGGTTAAGGTTAGAGTACAGGTTAGGTTAGGTTTTGGTGGTTAGGAGCTAGAGTTAGGGTTGGGTGCTAGTACAGGTTAGGTTAGGGGTTAGGTTTTTGGGTTAAGGTTAGGAGCTAGAGTTAGGGTTAAGGCTAGGGGTACAGGTTAGGTTAAGGTTAGGGTACAGGTTAGGGGTACAGGTTAGGGGTTAAGGAAAATATAATTTTTAATGGGACTGAATTGTATGTCCCCACAAGGTTAGCTGCGCAAGAATGTGTGTGCGGATTACAGGACTTTATCCACGGTATTGTTTTATCCACGGTATTGTTTTATCCACGGTATTGCTTTATCCACGGTATTGTATTATCCACGGTATTGTATTATCTACGGTATTGTTTTATCCACGGTATTGTTTTATCCACGGTATTGTTTTATCCACGGTATTGCTTTATCCACGGTATTGCTTTATCTACGGTATTGTTTTATCCACGGTATTGTATTATCTACGGTATTGTTTTATCTACGGTATTGTTTTATCCACGGTATTGTTTTATCCACGGTATTGTTTTATCCACGTATTGTTTTATCCACGGCATTGTTTTATCCACGGTATTGTTTTATCCACGTTTTAACCACGGTATTGTTTCATCCACGGTATTGTTTTATCTACGGTATTGTTTTATCCACGGGTATTGTTTTATCCACGGCATTGTTTTATCCACGGTATTGTATTATCCACGGTATTGTTTTATCCACGGTATTGTTTTATCCACGGTATTGTTTTATCTACGGTATTGTTTTATCCACGGTATTGTTTTATCCACGGTATTGTTTTATCCACGGTATTGTTTTATCCACGGTATTGTTTTATCCACGGTATTGTTTTATCCATGGTATTGTTTTATCCATGGTATTGTGTTTCCATCTCGAATAGCCATGATCTAGGTATTGTGTTTCCATCTCGAATATATGTACAGTTCAGAAAGTATTCAGACCCCTTAACTTTGTCCACATTTTGTTACGTTAAAGCCTTATTCTAAAATTGATTTAGAAAACAATGATCCTTATTATTCTACAATCATAATGACAAAAAGCAAAACAGAAATACCTCATTTACATAAGTATTCAGACCCTTTGCTATGAGACTCGATATTGAGCTCAGTTGCATCCTGTTTCCATTGTTCATCCTTTGAGATGTTTCTACAACATGATTAGAGTCCACCTGTGGTAAATTCATTTGATTGGACATGATTTGGAAAGGCACACACCTGTCTATATAAAGGTCCCACAGTTGACAGTGCATGTCAGAGCAAACCAAGCCATGAGGTTGAAGGAATTGTTTTGTAGAGCTCCGAGACAGGACTGTGTCGAGGCACAAGGGACCAAAACATTTCTAGAGCATTGAAGGTCCACAAGAACACAGTGGCCTCCATCATTCTTAAATGGAGGAAGTTTGGAGCCACCAAGACATTGAAGGTCCCCAAGAACACAGTGGCCTCCATTTCTGCAGAGCTGGCCTCCATCATTCTGCTCGGCCAAACTGAGCAATCGGGGAGGTCACAAGTGTGCTCCCAATCCCCCCACAAGAACACAGTATGGGCCCTGGTCACAAGTAGTGTGCACATTCTGCAGCATTGAAGATAGGGAATAGGGCCCTGGTCACAAGTAGTGTGCACCCTATTCCCTATGGGCCCTGGTCACGAGTAGTGTGCACCCTATTCCCTATGGGCCCTGGTCACAAGTAGTGTGCACTATATAGGGAATAGGGCCCTGGTCACAAGTAGTGTGCACCCTATTCCCTATGGGCCCTGGTCAAAAGTAGTGTGCACCCTATTCCCTATGGGTCCTGGTCACAAGTAGTGTGCACTATATAGGGAATAGGGCCCTGATCACAAGTAGTGTACACTATATAGGGAATAGGGCCCTGGTCACAAGTAGTGTGCACTATATAGGAATAGGGCTCCTGGTCACAAGTAGTGCACTATATAGGAATAGGGCCCTGGTCACAAGTAGCGTGCACCCTATTCCCTATATAGGGAATGGGCCCTGGTCACAAGTAGTGTGCACCCTATTCCCTATGGGCCCTGGTCACAAGTAGTGTGCACCCTATTCCCTATGGGCCCTGGTCACAAAGTAGTGTGCACCCTATTCCCTATGGGCCCTGGTCACAAGTAGTGTACCCTAGAGTGCCATTTGAGATGTTTGCTACAAGAACATCTGGCTGGGGTCATGAGAACACAGTGACATGTCATCTCATTTCAGATAAACTCTGTTACATAGTCTAGATTGTCTTTGTTTTCGTTACAAAATACCAGGTGGCCCATTGGGGTCTGACAGACAGACTCTATTGGACAGACATGCCTGTATTAGGAGAAAAAGCAACCATGTACGTTATCTGTCCTGGAATGGCTATCTGTTAGCAGATAGACAGATGACATATTATGTTAAGTGGGTGAAAGGCTGGGGTTGTGTGTGTGTGTGTGTGTGTGTGTGTGTGTGTGTGTGTGTGTGTGTGTGTGTGTGTGTGTGTGTGTGTGTGTGTGTGTGTGTGTGTGTGTGTGTGTGTGTGTGTGTGTGTGTGTGTGTGTCTCAAACTGTTTATACGGGAGTTAATGAATTTGTCTCTGGAGACTGACAGCCTGGGAAGAGAGCGGGTAGAGCATAGCGGAGGACAGAGGCTCGTCGCCATGGGTTACACAGCTTTCACGTAGGAATATACGGAGTAGCCACAGGAAGTAGTTTGGGGGGTGGGGGTGCTGGCGCTGCGGACGGCTAAATCGGTCGGGTAATAGAGGACCATTAAAGGCCCAGTCTACTACTTTTGTGAGGAAAAAAAAAACATGTTTATATAACCTCCTTACAACCAGGCCCATTTTTTACAACGACCTTGCCAGCATACGTCTTATAAAACCCCCGTGCAAATATATTTTTGTTAAAGGAAGTAGTTGCAGGTTAATGCGTCATGAGTCTTGTCCTGTAGGCTAACTTTGTTTTCCCCTTAGATATGCCAGCTGCAGTCAAAATTGGCTATATTGTGCGCACGCTGGAGACAAGTGGCGAGCAGGTGTAGGTGGGCGTCTAGTTTTAAAAAATCCATCGAATATTCACCATCAAAAAATCATTACATTTGTTTAGAAACATTATGCGACTAATTATTATTATTATTATTATTATTATTATTATTATTATTTTTAAATAATATAAAATCATATTTGAGTTTAATTAGGCCTGTTGTCACGGTAATTACCGTTGAAATCAATAGATGTTTATTTGGTTCATTAAAACAGACCGGAAACACCCCCGATCACAGTCAACACGTAGTATTTTCAGCACACAACTTGTGTCACGGGAAGGTGTGGAACTGCTGTCACCACTACCACTACATATCTACAATACATTATAACACCACTAATCTACCACTACCTATCTACAATACATTATTACACCACTTCTACCACTACCTATCTACAATACATTATTACACCACTACCTATCTACAATACATTATTACACCACTACATATCTATTATATCTTTATAACACCACTACTCTACCACTACATATCTACAATACATTATAACACCACTTCTACCACTACTATCTACAATACATTATAACACCACTACTCTACCACTACATATCACAATACAATACATTATTACACCACTACTCTACCACTACCTATCTACAATACATTATAACACCACTACTCTACCACTACATATCTACAATACATTATTACACACTACTCTACCACTACATATCTACAATACATTATTACACCACTACTCTACCACTACATATCTACAACACATTATTACACCACTACTCTACCACTACATATCTACAATACATTATTACACCACACTCTACCACTATATATCTACAATACATTATTACACCACTACTCTACCACTACATATCTACAATTACATTATTACACCACTACTCTACCACTATATCTACAATACATTATTACACCACTACTCTACCACTATATATCTACAATACATTATTACACCACTACTCTACCACTACATATCTACAATACATTATTACACCACTACTCTACCACTACATATCTACAATACATTATTACACCACTACTCTACCACTACATATCTACAATACATTATTACACCACTACTCTACCACTACTCTACCACTATATATCTACAATACATTATTACACCACTACTCTACCACTATATATCTACAATACATTATTACACCACTACTCTACCACTACATATCTACAATACATTATAACACCACTACTCTACCACTATATATCTACAATACAACACATTATTACACCACTACTCTACCACTACATATCTACAATACAACACGTTATTACACCACTACTCTACCACTACATATCTACAATACAACACGTTATTAACTACTCTACCACTACATATCTACAATACAACACGTTATTACACCACTACTCTACCACTATATATCTACAATACATTATTACACCACTACTCTACCACTATATATCTACAATACATTATTACACCACTACTCTACCACTATATATCTACAATACATTATTACACCACTACTCTACCACTACATATCTACAATACAATACATTATTACACCACTACTCTACCACTATATATCTACAATACATTATTACACCACTACATATCTACAATACATTATTACACCACTACTCTACCACTATATATCTACAATACATTATTACTACTACATATCTACAATACATTATTACACCACTACTCTACCACTATATATCTACAATACATTATTACACCACTACATATCTACAATACATTATTACACCACTACTCTACCACTACATATCTACAATACAATACATTATTACACCACTACTCTACCACTATATATCTACAATACATTATTACACCACTACATATCTATTACATTATTACACCACTACTCTACCACTATATATCTACAATACATTATTACACCACTACTCTACCACTACATATCTACAATACATTATTACACCACTACTCTACCACTATATATCTACAATACATTATTACACCACTACATATCTACAATACATTATTACACCACTACTCTACCACTACATATCTACAATACAATACATTATTACACCACTACTCTACCACTATATATCTACAATACATTATTACACCACTACATATCTACAATACATTATTACACCACTACTCTACCACTATATATCTACAATACATTACTACACCACTACTCTACCACTACATATCTACAATACATTATTACACCACTACTCTACCACTACATATCTACAATACATTATTACACCACTACTCTACCACTACATATCTACAATACATTATTACACCACTACTCTACCACTACATATCTACAATACATTATTACACCACTACTCTACCACTACATATCTACAATACATTATTACACCACTACATATCTACAATACAATACATTATTACACCACTACTCTACCACTACGTATCTACAATACATTATAACACCACTACATATCTACAATACAACATAAGGTGAATGCACCAATTTGTAAGTCGCTCTGGATAAGAGCGTCTGCTAAATGACTTAAATGTAAATGTAAATGTACAACACATTATTACACCACTACTCTACCACTATATATCTACAATACATTATTACACCACTACTCTACCACTATATATCTACAACACATTTTAACACCACTACTCTACCACTACATATCTACAATACAACACATTATAACACCACTACTCTAACACTATATATCTACAACACATTTTAACACCACTACTCTACCACTATATATCTACAATACATTATTACACCACTACTCTACCACTATATATCTACAACACATTTTAACACCACTACTCTACCACTACATATCTACAATACAACACATTATAACACCACTACTCTACCACTACATATCTACAATACAACACATTATTACACCACTACTCTACCACTATATATCTACAATACATTATTACACCACTACTCTACCACTATATATATAATTGTAGATATAATTGTAGACCTGCACAAGGCTGGTATGGGCTACAGGACAATAGGCAAGCAGCTTGGTGAGAAGGTCGAGTAGACTTGGTGACCAAGTCTACTCGCTCCTGAATGCGATAGACAAAAATAACACTACATTGGGCCCAACAAGTATTTTTCTCAGAATGCCTGCATCGGCTGGTACATATGCCCCAGCTCATAGCATTCAGTAAATCCTCTACACACTGATTTGTGTCAGATATACAACACAAGTTAATCTCGCTACACTAGTATCTGGGTGAAAAAGAAAAACCACAAACACGCCACTCTCAACAATAATCATGATTGGTGTATGAGTAACTTTCTACACAATTCCTATGGACTGAATTCAACAGTGAGGCCTAGTTTATCTTAGGTTTCTAGCACGGGGGGGCATCAATATGGCGTGACGTTATCGTTAATGTGATGACATGCCCTGGGGCATATTCTCATCCACCTCTGGCCTGCTCGCCTCCCTACCACTGAGGAAGTACAGTTCCCGCTCAGCCCAGTCAAAACTGTTCGCTGCTCTGGCCCCCAATGGTGGAACAAAATCCCTCACGACGCCAGGACAGCGGAGTCAATCACCACCTTCTGGAGACACCTGAAACCCCACCTCTTCAAGGAATACCTAGGATAGGGTAAGTAAGGGTAAGTAATCCTTCTCACCCCCCTAAAAGATTTAGATGCAAGTGGCTGTTCCACTGGATGTCATAAGGTGTATGCACCAATTTGTAAGTCGCTCTGGATAAGAGCGTCTGCTAAATGACTTAAATGTAAATGTAAATATATCTACAACACATTTTAACACCACTACTCTACCACTACATATCTACAATACAACACATTATAACACCACTACTCTACCACTACATATCTACAATACATTATAACACCAATACATATCTACAATACAATACAATACATTATAACACCACTACATATCTACAATACAACACATTATTACACCACTACTCTACCACTATATATCTACAATACATTATTACACCACTATATATCTACAATACATTATTACACCACTATATATCTACAATACATTATTACACCACTACTCTACCACTATATATCTACAATACATTATTACACCACTACTCTACCACTACATATCTACAATACATTATTACACCACTACTCTACCACTACATATCTACAATACATTATTACACCACTACTCTACCACTATATATCTACAACACATTATTACACCACTATATATCTACAATACATTATTACACCACTACTCTACCACTATATATCTACAATACATTATTACACCACTACTCTACCACTATATATCTACAACACATTATTACACCACTACATATCTACAATACATTATAACACCACTACTCTACCACTATATATCTACAATACATTATTACACCACTACTCTACCACTACATATCTACAATACATTATTACACCACTACTCTACCACTACATATCTACAACACATTATAACACCACTACTCTACCACTATATATCTACAATACATTATTACACCACTACTCTACCACTACATATCTACAATACATTATAACACCACTACTCTACCACTACATATCTACAACACATTATAACACCACTACTCTACCACTACATATCTACAATACATTATTACACCACTATATATCTACAATACATTATAACACCACTATATATCTACAATACATTATAACACCACTACTCTACCACTATATATCTACAACACATTATTACACCACTACTCTACCACTACATATCTACAATACATTATTACACCACTATATATCTACAATGCATTATAACACCACTATATATCTACAATACATTATAACACCACTACTCTACCACTATATATCTACAACACATTATTACACCACTACTCTACCACTACATATCTACAACACATTATAACACCACTAATCTACCACTATATATCTACAACACATTATTAC
>NC_068447.1:5055396-5077896 GCF_023373465.1 Oncorhynchus keta | reverse complement strand
TATAACACACAGCTCTATATCAACCACACTGTGACTCAGCAGGCTGACTATAACACACAGCTCTATACCAACCACACTGTGACTCAGCAGTCTGACTATAACACACAGCTCTATACCAACCACACTGTGACTCAGCAGGCTGACTATAACACACAGCTCTATACCAACCACACTGTGACTCAGCAGGCTGACTATAACAACACACAGCTCTATATCAACCACACTGTGACTCAGCAGGCTGACTACAACACACAGGCTCTATACCAACCACTGTGACTCAGCAGGCTGACTATAACAACACACAGCTCTATACCAACCACACTGTGACTCAGCAGGCTGACTATAACAACACACAGCTCTATACCAACCACACTGTGACTCAGCAGGCTGACTATAACACACAGCTCTATACCAACCACACTGAGACTCAGCAGGCTGACTATAACACACAGCTCTATATCAACCACACTGTGACTCAGCAGGCTGACTATAACAACACACAGGCTCTATACCAACCACACTGAGACTCAGCAGGCTGACTATAACAACACACAGGCTCTATACCAACCACACTGTGACTCAGCAGGCTGACTATAACAACACACACTGTGACTCAGCAGGCTGACTATAACAACACACAGCTCTATACCAACCACACTGTGACTCAGCAGGCTGACTATAACAACACACAGCTCTATATCAACCACACTGTGACTCAGCAGGCTGACTATAACAACACACAGGCTCTATACCAACCACACTGTGACTCAGCAGGCTGACTATAACAACACACAGGCTCTATACCAACCACACTGTGACTCAGCAGGCTGACTATAACACACAGCTCTATACCAACCACACTGAGACTCAGCAGGCTGACTATAACACACAGCTCTATACCAACCACACTGTGACTCAGCAGTCTGACTATAACACACAGCTCTATACCAACCACACTGTGACTCAGCAGGCTGACTATAACACACAGCTCTATATCAACCACACTGTGACTCAGCAGGCTGACTATAACACACAGCTCTATACCAACCACACTGTGACTCAGCAGTCTGACTATAACACACAGCTCTATACCAACCACACTGTGACTCAGCAGGCTGACTATAACACACAGCTCTATACCAACCACACTGTGACTCAGCAGGCTGACTATAACAACACACAGCTCTATATCAACCACACTGTGACTCAGCAGGCTGACTACAACACACAGGCTCTATACCAACCACACTGTGACTCAGCAGGCTGACTATAACAACACACAGCTCTATACCAACCACACTGTGACTCAGCAGGCTGACTATAACAACACACAGCTCTATACCAACCACACTGTGACTCAGCAGGCTGACTATAACACACAGCTCTATACCAACCACACTGAGACTCAGCAGGCTGACTATAACACACAGCTCTATATCAACCACACTGTGACTCAGCAGGCTGACTATAACAACACACAGGCTCTATACCAACCACACTGAGACTCAGCAGGCTGACTATAACAACACACAGGCTCTATACCAACCACACTGTGACTCAGCAGGCTGACTATAACAACACACACTGTGACTCAGCAGGCTGACTATAACACACAGCTCTATACCAACCACACTGAGACTCAGCAGGCTGACTATAACACACAGCTCTATATCAACCACACTGTGACTCAGCAGGCTGACTATAACAACACACAGGCTCTATACCAACCACACTGAGACTCAGCAGGCTGACTATAACAACACACAGGCTCTATACCAACCACACTGAGACTCAGCAGGCTGACTATAACAACACACAGGCTCTATACCAACCACACTGTGACTCAGCAGGCTGACTATAACAACACACACTGTGACTCAGCAGGCTGACTATAACACACAGCTCTATATCAACCACACTGTGACTCAGCAGTCTGACTATAACAACACACAGGCTCTATATCAACCACACTGTGACTCAGCAGGCTGACTATAACACACAGCTCTATACCAACCACACTGTGACTCAGCAGGCTGACTATAACACACAGCTCTATATCAACCACACTGTGACTCAGCAGGCTGACTATAACACACAGCTCTATACCAACCACACTGTGACTCAGCAGTCTGACTATAACACACAGCTCTATACCAACCACACTGTGACTCAGCAGGCTGACTATAACACACAGCTCTATACCAACCACACTGTGACTCAGCAGGCTGACTATAACAACACACAGCTCTATATCAACCACACTGTGACTCAGCAGGCTGACTACAACACACAGGCTCTATACCAACCACACTGTGACTCAGCAGGCTGACTATAACAACACACAGCTCTATACCAACCACACTGTGACTCAGCAGGCTGACTATAACAACACACAGCTCTATACCAACCACACTGTGACTCAGCAGGCTGACTATAACACACAGCTCTATACCAACCACACTGAGACTCAGCAGGCTGACTATAACACACAGCTCTATATCAACCACACTGTGACTCAGCAGGCTGACTATAACAACACACAGGCTCTATACCAACCACACTGAGACTCAGCAGGCTGACTATAACAACACACAGGCTCTATACCAACCACACTGTGACTCAGCAGGCTGACTATAACAACACACACTGTGACTCAGCAGGCTGACTATAACACACAGCTCTATACCAACCACACTGAGACTCAGCAGGCTGACTATAACACACAGCTCTATATCAACCACACTGTGACTCAGCAGGCTGACTATAACAACACACAGGCTCTATACCAACCACACTGAGACTCAGCAGGCTGACTATAACAACACACAGGCTCTATACCAACCACACTGAGACTCAGCAGGCTGACTATAACAACACACAGGCTCTATACCAACCACACTGTGACTCAGCAGGCTGACTATAACAACACACACTGTGACTCAGCAGGCTGACTATAACACACAGCTCTATATCAACCACACTGTGACTCAGCAGTCTGACTATAACAACACACAGGCTCTATATCAACCACACTGTGACTCAGCAGGCTGACTATAACACACAGCTCTATACCAACCACACTGTGACTCAGCAGGCTGACTATAACACACAGCTCTATATCAACCACACTGTGACTCAGCAGTCTGACTATAACAACACACAGGCTCTATATCAACCACACTGTGACTCAGCAGGCTGACTATAACACACAGCTCTATACCAACCACACTGTGACTCAGCAGGCTGACTATAACACACAGCTCTATAACAACACACACTGAGACTCAGCAGGCTGACTATAACACACAGCTCTATATCAACCACACTGTGACTCAGCAGGCTGACTATAACAACACACACTGAGACTCAGCAGGCTGACTATAACACACAGCTCTATATCAACCACACTGTGACTCAGCAGGCTGACTATAACAACACACACTGAGACTCAGCAGGCTGACTATAACACACAGCTCTATATCAACCACACTGTGACTCAGCAGGCTGACTATAACACACAGGCTCTATATCAACCACACTGTGACTCAGCAGTCTGACTATAACACACAGCTCTATACCAACCACACTGTGACTCAGCAGGCTGACTATAACACACAGCTCTATACCAACCACACTGTGACTCAGCAGTCTGACTATAACACACAGCTCTATACCAACCACACTGTGACTCAGCAGGCTGACTATAACACACAGCTCTATACCAACCACACTGTGACTCAGCAGTCTGACTATAACACACAGCTCTATACCAACCACACTGTGACTCAGCAGGCTGACTATAACACACAGCTCTATATCAACCACACTGTGACTCAGCAGGCTGACTATAACACACAGCTCTATACCAACCACACTGTGACTCAGCAGTCTGACTATAACACACAGCTCTATACCAACCACACTGTGACTCAGCAGGCTGACTATAACACACAGCTCTATACCAACCACACTGTGACTCAGCAGGCTGACTATAACAACACACAGCTCTATATCAACCACACTGTGACTCAGCAGGCTGACTACAACACACAGGCTCTATACCAACCACACTGTGACTCAGCAGGCTGACTATAACAACACACAGCTCTATACCAACCACACTGTGACTCAGCAGGCTGACTATAACAACACACAGCTCTATACCAACCACACTGTGACTCAGCAGGCTGACTATAACACACAGCTCTATACCAACCACACTGAGACTCAGCAGGCTGACTATAACACACAGCTCTATACCAACCACACTGTGACTCAGCAGTCTGACTATAACACACAGCTCTATACCAACCACACTGTGACTCAGCAGGCTGACTATAACACACAGCTCTATATCAACCACACTGTGACTCAGCAGGCTGACTATAACACACAGCTCTATACCAACCACACTGTGACTCAGCAGTCTGACTATAACACACAGCTCTATACCAACCACACTGTGACTCAGCAGGCTGACTATAACACACAGCTCTATACCAACCACACTGTGACTCAGCAGGCTGACTATAACAACACACAGCTCTATATCAACCACACTGTGACTCAGCAGGCTGACTACAACACACAGGCTCTATACCAACCACACTGTGACTCAGCAGGCTGACTATAACAACACACAGCTCTATACCAACCACACTGTGACTCAGCAGGCTGACTATAACAACACACAGCTCTATACCAACCACACTGTGACTCAGCAGGCTGACTATAACACACAGCTCTATACCAACCACACTGAGACTCAGCAGGCTGACTATAACACACAGCTCTATATCAACCACACTGTGACTCAGCAGGCTGACTATAACAACACACAGGCTCTATACCAACCACACTGAGACTCAGCAGGCTGACTATAACAACACACAGGCTCTATACCAACCACACTGTGACTCAGCAGGCTGACTATAACAACACACACTGTGACTCAGCAGGCTGACTATAACAACACACAGCTCTATACCAACCACACTGTGACTCAGCAGGCTGACTATAACAACACACAGCTCTATATCAACCACACTGTGACTCAGCAGGCTGACTATAACAACACACAGGCTCTATACCAACCACACTGTGACTCAGCAGGCTGACTATAACAACACACAGGCTCTATACCAACCACACTGTGACTCAGCAGGCTGACTATAACACACAGCTCTATACCAACCACACTGAGACTCAGCAGGCTGACTATAACACACAGCTCTATACCAACCACACTGTGACTCAGCAGTCTGACTATAACACACAGCTCTATACCAACCACACTGTGACTCAGCAGGCTGACTATAACACACAGCTCTATATCAACCACACTGTGACTCAGCAGGCTGACTATAACACACAGCTCTATACCAACCACACTGTGACTCAGCAGTCTGACTATAACACACAGCTCTATACCAACCACACTGTGACTCAGCAGGCTGACTATAACACACAGCTCTATACCAACCACACTGTGACTCAGCAGGCTGACTATAACAACACACAGCTCTATATCAACCACACTGTGACTCAGCAGGCTGACTACAACACACAGGCTCTATACCAACCACACTGTGACTCAGCAGGCTGACTATAACAACACACAGCTCTATACCAACCACACTGTGACTCAGCAGGCTGACTATAACAACACACAGCTCTATACCAACCACACTGTGACTCAGCAGGCTGACTATAACACACAGCTCTATACCAACCACACTGAGACTCAGCAGGCTGACTATAACACACAGCTCTATATCAACCACACTGTGACTCAGCAGGCTGACTATAACAACACACAGGCTCTATACCAACCACACTGAGACTCAGCAGGCTGACTATAACAACACACAGGCTCTATACCAACCACACTGTGACTCAGCAGGCTGACTATAACAACACACACTGTGACTCAGCAGGCTGACTATAACACACAGCTCTATACCAACCACACTGAGACTCAGCAGGCTGACTATAACACACAGCTCTATATCAACCACACTGTGACTCAGCAGGCTGACTATAACAACACACAGGCTCTATACCAACCACACTGAGACTCAGCAGGCTGACTATAACAACACACAGGCTCTATACCAACCACACTGAGACTCAGCAGGCTGACTATAACAACACACAGGCTCTATACCAACCACACTGTGACTCAGCAGGCTGACTATAACAACACACACTGTGACTCAGCAGGCTGACTATAACACACAGCTCTATATCAACCACACTGTGACTCAGCAGTCTGACTATAACACACAGCTCTATATCAACCACACTGTGACTCAGCAGTCTGACTATAACACACAGCTCTATACCAACCACACTGTGACTCAGCAGTCTGACTATAACACACAGCTCTATATCAACCACACTGTGACTCAGCAGTCTGACTATAACACACAGCTCTATACCAACCACACTGTGACTCAGCAGTCTGACTATAACACACAGCTCTATATCAACCACACTGTGACTCAGCAGTCTGACTATAACACACAGCTCTATACCAACCACACTGTGACTCAGCAGTCTGACTATAACACACAGCTCTATACCAACCACACTGTGACTCAGCAGTCTGACTATAACACACAGCTCTATACCAACCACACTGTGACTCAGCAGTCTGACTATAACACACAGCTCTATATCAACCACACTGTGACTCAGCAGTCTGACTATAACACACAGCTCTATATCAACCACACTGTGACTCAGCAGTCTGACTATAACACACAGCTCTATACCAACCACACTGTGACTCAGCAGTCTGACTATAACACACAGCTCTATATCAACCACACTGTGACTCAGCAGGCTGACTATAACACACAGCTCTATATCAACCACACTGTGACTCAGCAGTCTGACTATAACACACAGCTCTATATCAACCACACTGAGACTCAGCAGGCTGACTATAACAACACACAGCTCTATATCAACCACACTGAGACTCAGCAGGCTGACTATAACACACAGCTCTATATCAACCACACTGAGACTCAGCAGGCTGACTATAACAACACACAGCTCTATATCAACCACACTGAGACTCAGCAGTCTGACTATAACACACAGCTCTATATCAACCACACTGAGACTCAGCAGGCTGACTATAACAACACACAGCTCTATATCAACCACACTGAGACTCAGCAGGCTGACTATAACACACAGCTCTATATCAACCACACTGAGACTCAGCAGGCTGACTATAACACACAGCTCTATATCAACCACACTGAGACTCAGCAGTCTGACTATAACAACACACAGCTCTATATCAACCACACTGAGACTCAGCAGGCTGACTATAACAACACACAGCTCTATATCAACCACACTGAGACTCAGCAGGCTGACTATAACACACAGCTCTATATCAACCACACTGAGACTCAGCAGGCTGACTATAACAACACACAGCTCTATATCAACCACACTGAGACTCAGCAGGCTGACTATAACAACACACAGCTCTATACCAACCACACTGTGACTCAGCAGGCTGACTATAACACACAGCTCTATATCAACCACACTGTGACTCAGCAGGCTGACTATAACACACAGCTCTATACCAACCACACTGTGACTCAGCAGGCTGACTATAACACACAGCTCTATATCAACCACACTGTGACTCAGCAGGCTGACTATAACAACACACAGCTCTATACCAACCACACTGTGACTCAGCAGGCTGACTATAACACACAGCTCTATATCAACCACACTGTGACTCAGCAGGCTGACTATAACACACAGCTCTATATCAACCACACTGTGACTCAGCAGGCTGACTATAACACACAGCTCTATACCAACCACACTGTGACTCAGCAGGCTGACTATAACACACAGCTCTATATCAACCACACTGTGACTCAGCAGGCTGACTATAACAACACACAGGCTCTATACCAACCACACTGTGACTCAGCAGGCTGACTATAACAACACACAGCTCTATACCAACCACACTGTGACTCAGCAGGCTGACTATAACAACACACAGGCTCTATACCAACCACACTGTGACTCAGCAGGCTGACTATAACAACACACAGGCTCTATACCAACCACACTGTGACTCAGCAGTCTGACTATAACACACAGCTCTATACCAACCACACTGTGACTCAGCAGGCTGACTATAACAACACACAGCTCTATACCAACCACACTGTGACTCAGCAGTCTGACTATAACACACAGGCTCTATATCAACCACACTGAGACTCAGCAGGCTGACTATAACAACACACAGGCTCTATATCAACCACACTGTGACTCAGCAGGCTGACTATAACACACAGCTCTATATCAACCACACTGTGACTCAGCAGGCTGACTACAACACACAGCTCTATATCAACCACACTGTGACTCAGCAGGCTGACTACAACACACAGCTCTATATCAACCACACTGTGACTCAGCAGGCTGACTATAACACACAGCTCTATACCAACCACACTGAGACTCAGCAGGCTGACTATAACACACAGCTCTATATCAACCACACTGTGACTCAGCAGGCTGACTATAACAACACACAGCTCTATACCAACCACACTGTGACTCAGCAGGCTGACTATAACAACACACAGCTCTATATCAACCACACTGTGACTCAGCAGGCTGACTATAACAACACACAGCTCTATATCAACCACACTGTGACTCAGCAGGCTGACTCTAACAACACACACTGTGACTCAGCAGGCTGACTATAACACACAGCTCTATACCAACCACACTGTGACTCAGCAGGCTGACTATAACACACAGCTCTATACCAACCACACTGTGACTCAGCAGGCTGACTATAACACACAGCTCTATATCAACCACACTGTGACTCAGCAGGCTGACTATAACACACAGCTCTATATCAACCACACTGTGACTCAGCAGGCTGACTATAACACACAGCTCTATATCAACCACACTGTGACTCAGCACATATATGGGTTCCATCATGGTTTCAATGAAGGATTTCCGTGACTGACTGATGTCTTGTTGATTCCCTCTCCCTGTCCTACACACACACACACAATACTGCACTGTCAGAGCCAGGAACACAAGCAATAACGTCTGCTAAACATGTGATTTTATACCACACACAGGAAATCACAAAGGCTGAGTGATAATCAAACACCTCAACACATGGATGTACACACACACACGCACACGCACACGCGCACACACACACACACACACGCACGTACACGCGCACACACGCACGCACGCACGCACGCACACACGCACACACGCACACGCGCACACACACACACACACACACGCACGCACGCACGCACACACGCACGCACGCACACACGCACGCACGCACACACGCACACGCACACACACCAGGATTTCCATTAGCTGGCATTTGGGACAAAAAAACAAGAATTAGAAGCTGATAAATAAAACTATTACTGCAACAACAGCCTCCACTCGTCTGGGAAGGCTTTCCACTAGATGTTGGAACATTGCTGCTATAACAGCCTCCACTCTTCTGGGAAGGCTTTCCACTAGATGTTGGAACATTGCTGCTATAACAGCCTCCACTCTTCTGGGAAGGCTTTCCACTAGATGTTGGAACATTGCTGCTATAACAGCCTCTACTCTTCTGGGAAGGCTTTCCACTAGATGTTGGAACATTGCTGCTATAACAGCCTCCACTCTTCTGGGAAGGCTTTCCACTAGATGTTGGAACATTGCTGCTATAACAGCCTCTACTCTTCTGGGAAGGCTTTCCACTAGATGTTGGAACATTGCTGCTATAACAGCCTCCACTCTTCTGGGAAGGCTTTCCACTAGATGTTGGAACATTGCTGCTATAACAGCCTCCACTCTTCTAGGAAGGCTTTCTACTAGATGTTGGAACATTGCTGCTATAACAGCCTCCACTCTTCTGGGAAGGCTTTCCACTAGATGTTGGAACATTGCTGCTATAACAGCCTCCACTCTTCTGGGAAGGCTTTCCACTAGATGTTGGAACATTGCTGCTATAACAGCCTCCACTCGTCTGGGAAGGCTTTCCACTAGATGTTGGAACATTGCTGCTATAACAGCCTCCACTCTTCTGGGAAGGCTTTCCACTAGATGTTGGAACATTGTTGCTATAACAGCCTCCACTCTTCTGGGAAGGCTTTCCACTAGATGTTGGAACATTGTTGCTATAACAGCCTCCACTCTTCTGGGAAGGCTTTCCACTAGATGTTGGAACATTGTTGCTATAACAGCCTCCACTCTTCTGGGAAGGCTTTCCACTAGATGTTGGAACATTGTTGCTATAACAGCCTCCACTCTTCTGGGAAGGCTTTCCACTAGATGTTGGAACATTGTTGCTATAACAGCCTCCACTCTTCTGGGAAGGCTTTCCACTAGATGTTGGAACATTGTTGCTATAACAGCCTCCACTCTTCTGGGAAGGCTTTCCACTAGATGTTGGAACATTGTTGCTATAACAGCCTCCACTCTTCTGGGAAGGCTTTCCACTAGATGTTGGAACATTGTTGCTATAACAGCCTCCACTCTTCTGGGAAGGCTTTCCACTAGATGTTGGAACATTGTTGCTATAACAGCCTCCACTCTTCTGGGAAGGCTTTCCACTAGATGTTGGAACATTGTTGCTATAACAGCCTCCACTCTTCTGGGAAGGCTTTCCACTAGATGTTGGAACATTGTTGCTATAACAGCCTCCACTCTTCTGGGAAGGCTTTCCACTAGATGTTGGAACATTGTTGCTATAACAGCCTCCACTCTTCTGGGAAGGCTTTCCACTAGATGTTGGAACATTGTTGCTATAACAGCCTCCACTCTTCTGGGAAGGCTTTCCACTAGATGTTGGAACATTGTTGCTATAACAGCCTCCACTCTTCTGGGAAGGCTTTCCACTAGATGTTGGAACATTGTTGCTATAACAGCCTCCACTCTTCTGGGAAGGCTTTCCACTAGATGTTGGAACATTGTTGCTATAACAGCCTCCACTCTTCTGGGAAGGCTTTCCACTAGATGTTGGAACATTGTTGCTATAACAGCCTCCACTCTTCTGGGAAGGCTTTCCACTAGATGTTGGAACATTGTTGCTATAACAGCCTCCACTCTACTGGGAAGGCTTTCCACTAGATGTTGGAACATTGTTGCTATAACAGCCTCCACTCTTCTGGGAAGGCTTTCCACTAGATGTTGGAACATTGTTGCTATAACAGCCTCCACTCTTCTGGGAAGGCTTTCCACTAGATGTTGGAACATTGTTGCTATAACAGCCTCCACTCTTCTGGGAAGGCTTTCCACTAGATGTTGGAACATTGTTGCTATAACAGCCTCCACTCTTCTGGGAAGGCTTTCCACTAGATGTTGGAACATTGTTGCTATAACAGCCTCCACTCTACTGGGAAGGCTTTCCACTAGATGTTGGAACATTGTTGCTATAACAGCCTCCACTCTTCTGGGAAGGCTTTCCACTAGATGTTGGAACATTGTTGCTATAACAGCCTCCACTCTTCTGGGAAGGCTTTCCACTAGATGTTGGAACATTGTTGCTATAACAGCCTCCACTCTTCTGGGAAGGCTTTCCACTAGATGTTGGAACATTGTTGCTATAACAGCCTCCACTCTACTGGGAAGGCTTTCCACTAGATGTTGGAACATTGTTGCTATAACAGCCTCCACTCTTCTGGGAAGGCTTTCCACTAGATGTTGGAACATTGTTGCTATAACAGCCTCCACTCTTCTGGGAAGGCTTTCCACTAGATGTTGGAACATTGTTGCTATAACAGCCTCCACTCTTCTGGGAAGGCTTTCCACTAGATGTTGGAACATTGTTGCTATAACAGCCTCCACTCTACTGGGAAGGCTTAGTTTTAAAAAGTAAAAAAAAAACCTTGAATGAGTAGGCGTGTCCAAACTTTAGTACTGTACATACAGTGTATCTTATTTATCCAACTCAACTATCACACGAACAACAGGCCGTATACATTTAGAAAACAGACTTAATTGTGTGAAACCGGTGTGTTTCATTTCATATTATAAGACACGTCTTACCTTGCTTCACAGTAGCCTATTGGCAAAATTCAACCATGGAAACAATTATTTTTTATAAAGACTTCATAGGCGGGAGAGCGTGAGTTTCAAGTTTGGGGAAGCTTTATACTGTTCTGCATAGAAGTTATGATTTTCATGTGCAAATTTTCAGGCCAATACCGCAGCATGAGGCAAGCATCAGAGCAGAGATTGGGAGGTTACCCTCCTTTCCCCCACCCGCACTGGCCAGAGCGCAAGGCCATGGTTCAAAGACAAAGGTTTAAGAATAGGGAGGCTTCCGGGAGCTGCGCTAGCGTCATCATCGCCGAAGCGCCGGTGACACAACAAAGGGCAGGCAGAGTCAGGCAGGTGGGAAGGTCAGCAGGGGTCAAAAGGAGAATAGAAAAGGAGTACAGGGAAAACACATTGGGTTAACTTGACTAATATACAAGATGAACTGCCACAGAGAGACAGGCAACACAGGGATAAATACACTGGTACAGAGAGACAGGAAACACAGGGATAAATACACTGGTATAGAGAGACAGGAAACACAGGGATAAATACACTGGTACAGAGAGACAGGAAACACAGGGATAAATACACTGGTATAGAGAGACAGGAAACACAGGGATAAATACACTGGTACAGAGAGACAGGATACACAGGGATAAATACACTGGTACAGAGAGACAGGAAACACATGGATAAATACACTGGCACAGAGAGACAGGAAACACAGGGATAAATACACTGGCTCAGAGAGACAGGAAACACAGGGATAAATATACTGGCACAGAGAGACAGGAAACACAGGGATAAATACACTGGCACAGAGAGACAGGAAACACAGGGATAAATATACTGGCACAGAGAGACAGGAAACACAGGGATAAATACACTGGCACAGAGAGACAGGAAACACAGGGATAAATACACTGGCACAGAGAGACAGGAAACACAGGGATAAATATACTGGCACAGAGAGACAGGAAACACAGGGATAAATACACTGGTACAGAGAGACAGGAAACACAGGGATAAATACACAGGGGAAAATAAGCGACACCTGGAGGGGTGGAGACAATAACGAGGACAGGTGAAATAGATCAGGGGTGGAGACAATAACGAGGACAGGTGAAACAGATCAGGGGTGGAGACAATAACGAGGACAGGTGAAACAGATCAGGGGGTGGAGACAATAACGAGGACAGGTGAAACAGATCAGGGGGTGGAGACAATAACGAGGACAGGTGAAACAGATCAGGGGTGGAGACAATAACGAGGACAGGTGAAACAGATCAGGGGTGGAGACAATAACGAGGACAGGTTGAAACAGATCAGGGGTGGAGACAATAACGAGGACAGGTGAAACAGATCAGGGGGTGGAGACAATAACGAGGACAGGTGAAACAGATCAGGGGGTGGAGACAATAACGAGGACAGGTTGAAACAGATCAGGGGGTGGAGACAATAACGAGGACAGGTGAAACAGATCAGGGGGTGGAGACAATAACGAGGACAGGTGAAACAGATCAGGGGGTGGAGACAATAACGAGGACAGGTGAAACAGATCAGGGGTGGAGACAATAACGAGGACAGGTGAAACAGATCAGGGGGTGGAGACAATAACGAGGACAGGTGAAACAGATCAGGGGGTGGAGACAATAACGAGGACAGGTGAAACAGATCAGGGGTGGAGACAATAACGAGGACAGGTGCAACAGATCAGGGGGTGGAGACAATAACGAGGACAGGTGAAACAGATCAGGGGGTGGAGACAATAACGAGGACAGGTGAAACAGATCAGGGGGTGGAGACAATAACGAGGACAGGTGAAACAGATCAGGGGTGGAGACAATAACGAGGACAGGTGAAACAGATCAGGGGTGGAGACAATAACGAGGACAGGTGAAACAGATCAGGGGTGGAGACAATAACGAGGACAGGTGAAACAGATCAGGGGTGGAGACAATAACGAGGACAGGTGAAACAGATCAGGGGTGGAGACAATAACGAGGACAGGTGAAACAGATCAGGGGTGGAGACAATAACGAGGACAGGTGAAACAGATCAGGGGTGGAGACAATAACGAGGACAGGTGAAACAGATCAGGGGTGGAGACAATAACGAGGACAGGTGAAACAGATCAGGGGTGACAGCAGTAAGCCTTTAACTTCCATTACTCTTCACACCGACGACTGGTGATTGTCGAACGGTAGATTGTTGGAAAGATTTTTCAAATAGCATACTGTCAGGAACTATATTTTAAAATGATTAGCATTTGTAATGGATCTTTAAATTATTATTTTTTTTATTTTTACTTTTCTCCATTTCTGGGCAGCATGTTCAGGCGTGCGTGCTCCCCAACATTATCAGGACAGAGAGACCAGACACATGCTCCCCCAACATTATCAGGACAGAGAGACCAGACACATGCTCCCCCAACATTATCAGGACAGAGAGACCAGACACATGCTCCCTCAACATTATCAGGACAGAGAGACCAGACACATGCTCCACCAACATTATCAGGACAGAGAGACCAGACACATGCTCCCTCAACATTATCAGGACAGAGAGACCAGACACATGCTCCCTCAACATTATCAGGACAGAGAGACCAGACACATGCTCCCCCAACATTATCAGGACAGAGAGACCAGACACATGCACCCCCAACATTATCAGGGCAGAGAGACCAGACACATGCTCCCCCAACACTATCAGGACAGAGAGACCAGACACACGCTCCCTCAACATTATCAGGACAGAGACCAGACACATGCACCCTCAACACTATCAGGACAGAGAGACCAGACACATGCTCATTGCTCACATTGACAAATCTCATAAATTATGGTTATGAAATAAACCAAACTACTTTCTCACAAGTGAAGCAGGTTGTGAACCCCCCCCACATATATATGGGGAAACAATGTTCCCAGCTCTGCAGATTCTGCTGTGAGGAGGCAGAGTCATTATCTCTTAACACCTTCCATTTTGGATTTCTATTTGACATGTATATTTCAACTGTGCTGTGATGCTTCACAGAAGTACTGAGCCTTTCTATTCTCATAGCTTCTACAGATTGTAAATTAAAGATAAACACTTCTGCTAAAATAATTATTATGTTATTGATTGATTGACTATTGCTTTAGTCAAATCACCCAGTAGTTCTATGTGAAGAGTTAGATCCAGGTCAATGTTGCAATTCCTCAGCCATTCCTGGACCTGTGACCAAAAACGAGCTACATATGGACAATACCAAAATAAATGATCTAATGACTCTGCCTGTCACGACTTACGCCTCTTCCACACACTCTTCCACACGCCCCTTCCACACGCCCTTCCACACGCCCCTTCCACACGCCCCTTCCACACGCCTTCCACACGCCCCTTCCACACGCCCTTCCACACGCCTCTTCCACACGCCCCTTCCACACGCCCCTTCCACACGCCCTTCCACACGCCTCTTCCACACGCCTCTTCCACACGCCTCTTCCACACGCCCCTTCCACACGCCTCTTCCACACGCCTCTTCCACACGCCTCTTCCACATAGACCCACCACTATGTCATCTCTCTCCTGTTCTATTAGACCCACCACTATGTCATCTCTCTCCTGTTCTATTAGACCCACCACTATGTCATCTCTCTCCTGTTCTATTAGACCCACCACTATGTCATCTCTCTCCTGTTCTATAGGACCCACCACTATGTCATCTCTCTCCTGTTCTATAGGACCCACCACTATGTCATCTCTCTCCTGTTCTATTAGACCCACCACTATGTCATCTCTCTCCTGTTCTATTAGACCCACCACTATGTCATCTCTCTCCTGTTCTATTAGACCCACCACTATGTCATCTCTCTCCTGTTCTATAGGACCCACCACTATGTCATCTCTCTCCTGTTCTATAGGACCCACCACTATGTCATCTCTCTCCTGTTCTATTGGATCCACCACTATGTCAGCTCTCTCCTGTTCTATAGTACCCACCACTATGTCATCTCTCTCCTGTTCTATTGGATCCACCACTATGTCATCTCTCTCCTGTTCTAATAGACCCACCACTATGTCATCTCTCTCCTGTTCTATTAGACCCACCACTATGTCATCTCTCTCCTGTTCTATAGGACCCACCACTATGTCATCTCTCTCCTGTTCTATAGGACCCACCACTATGTCATCTCTCTCCTGTTCTATAGGACCCATCACTATGTCATCTCTCTCCTGTTCTATTAGACCCACCACTATGTCATCTCTCTCCTGTTCTATAGGACCCACCACTATGTCATCTCTCTCCTGTTCTATTAGACCCACCACTATGTCATCTCTCTCCTGTTCTATAGGACCCACCACTATGTCATCTCTCTCCTGTTCTATTAGACCCACCACTATGTCATCTCTCTCCTGTTCTATAGGACCCACCACTATGTCATCTCTCTCCTGTTCTATAGGACCCACCACTATGTCATCTCTCTCCTGTTCTATTAGACCCACCACTATGTCATCTCTCTCCTGTTCTATTAGACCCACCACTATGTCATCTCTCTCCTGTTCTATAGGACCCACCACTATGTCATCTCTCTCCTGTTCTATTAGACCCACCACTATGTCATCTCTCTCCTGTTCTATAGGACCCACCACTATGTCATCTCTCTCCTGTTCTATAGGACCCACCACTATGTCATCTCTCTCCTGTTCTATAGGACCCACCACTATGTCATCTCTCTCCTGTTCTATAGGACCCACCACTATGTCATCTCTCTCCTGTTCTATAGGACCCACCACTATGTCATCTCTCTCCTGTTCTATAGGACCCACCACTATGTCATCTCTCTCCTGTTCTATTAGACCCACCACTATGTCATCTCTCTCCTGTTCTATTAGACCCACCACTATGTCATCTCTCATCTCTGTGTTGTTTAGAATGGTGTTGTCCCAGGTGTGTTGTTTAGAATGATGTTTCGCCAGCTAATTGTATTTTGGCAAATGTTTGACAAGTTTTATTGGCTGCTTCATTACATGAGTTGCATGTTCTGTTAAGATACATCACCATAATGTAATACACCTAATGCACATGGACGATAAATTAAAAATGTTCCTAGTCGCGTTGGCCCGGCGCCTCACTTTCCTAATGGAAACCCTTTATATCGTTCCTGTACCATACTGGAGTACACGATATTACCGGCAGAGCACACAAGGGGGCAATATTTATTTCCTGAAGGTAAACATTTTTCACGCATAAAAAAAAAAAAAAAAACATTTAGGCAGCAGGGATCTTGATCCAGAAAGGGGGTTGAATATCTCTGCAGTAACCAAGAAGCTTGATGTTGACCACTTAGCTAGTAATTTTAGCGAACCAAAATACACAGCTGGAACTCATACTATTATTTGTTTTATGGTATTGAAAATCATATCGTTGGTATTTCAAACTACCCCGGTAGACGGTATATAGGGTAAATGCCCAAGCCTATTGGGAATATTCTGTGGCGCAACACCACAGTTATACTGATAGTTGCCAAGCTGCACAGCGTGTGGTTTGTAAACAAACACAGTTAGTGTCTATGTGTGTGTGTGTGTGTGTGTGTGTGTGTGTGTGTGTGTGTGTGTGTGTGTGTGTGTGTGTCTATGTGTGTGTGTGTCTATGTGTGTGTGTGTGTGTGTGTGTGTGTGTGTGTGTGTGTGTGTGTGCCGGAGTGTGTGTGTGTGTGTGTCTGAGTGTGTGTGTGTGTGTGTGTGTGTGTCTGAGTGTGTGTGTGTGTGTGTCTGAGTGTGTGTGTGTCTGAGTGTGTGTGTGTGTGTGTGTGTGCGTGTGTGCCTGAGTGTGTGTGTGTGCCTGAGTGTGTGTGTGTGCCTGAGTGTGTGTGTGTGTGTGTGTGTGCCTGAGTGTGTGTGTGTGTGTGTATATGTGTATGTGTATGTGTATGTGTGTGTGTGTGTGTGTCTGCGTGTGGTTTGTAAACAAACACACAGCCTAGTTAGTGAGCTGCGTCATTAATTAAGGATAACAAAGTGCACAGTAGTCAGAGGCAACTCCTTGTCAAAATATAACAGTACTTCAGATACACTGATTGTGCTTTAATAAAAAGTACACAACCGATCCGATCTAATGGTGATGCAGTGAGTCAAGTCACCTGACAAAACCCCTGGCAAAGTTGACACATTCTAAAATCCCCTATAAACGGTAGACTCCTCGTAAAGTCAACATTTCCACTCCCTAGTCTAATACATACGTGCCTGAGTGTGTGTGTGTGTGTGCCTGAGTGTGTGTGTGTGTGCCTGAGTGTGTGTGTGTGTGTGTGCCTGAGTGTGTGTGCCTGAGTGTGTGTGTGTGTGTGTGTGTGCCTGAGTGTGTGTGTGTGTGTGTGTGTGTGCCTGAGTGTGTGTGTGTGTGTGTGTGTGTGTGTGCCTGAGTGTGTGTGTGTGTGTGTGCCTGAGTGTGTGTGTGTGTGTGTGTGTGTGTGTGTGTGTGTGTGTGTGTGTGTGCCTGAGTGTGTGTGTGTGTGTGTGTGTGCCTGAGTGTGTGTGTGTGTGTGTGTGTGTGCCTGAGTGTGTGTGTGTGTGTGTGCCTGAGTGTGTGTGTGTGTGTGTGTGCCTGAGTGTGTGTGTGTGTGTGTGTGTGTGTGTGTGTGTGTGTGTGTGTGTGTGTGTGTGTGTGTGTGTGTGTGTGTGTGTGTGCCTGAGTGTGTGTGTGTGTGTGCCTGAGTGTGTGTGTGTGTGTGTGCCTGAGTGTGTGTGTGTGCCTGAGTGTGTGTGTGTGTGTCTGAGTGTGTGTGTGTGTGTGTGTGTGTGTGCCTGAGTGTGTGTGTGTGTGTGTGTGTGTGCCTGAGTGTGTGTGTGTGTGTGTGTGTGTGTGTGTGTGTGTGTGTGTGTGTGTGTGTGTGTGTGTGTGTGTGTGTGTGTGTGTGTGTGTGTGTCTGAGTGTGTGTGTGTAGGGAGGTTGTTAAACTATTGCTATTCACACAGTACAAGTGGTAACTTGTGGCTCTGTGTTTTAATGAACAGACAATCCACCCTTAGTAGCAGATACAGCAGCCTGTAACAGTAGAGCCTTGTAAAGAAAATGGCTGTTGACTCTAGCTAATTATTTAACTAGTCGTTCAGTTTTTATTGTCATTCTTTCGTTGTTAATTTTTTATATATCCTCCTATGTTTGTGTAGTAAATATTCATGTGTTTTCCTGTGAAGTGGCTATACGTTGCATCCATCTGTAATGAAATAATAATAATATATGCCATTTAGCTGACGCTTTTATCCAAAGCGACTTACAGTCATGTGTGCATACATTCTACGTATGGGTGGTCCCGGGAATCGAACCCACTACCCTGGCGTTACAAGCGCCATGCTCTACCAACTGAGCTACAGAACCACTACCAGTATAACCTAATGGACTATAGATATAGATATAAAGATATAGATATAGATAGATATATATAGATATAGATATAAAGATATAAAGATAGATATAAAGCTTCATTTGATTTGATGGGATTTTAATGAGGAAGTGATTGACCAATAATACAGCTGTCTTTGTTGTAGTCAATGACTACCAGTATAACCTAATGCAGGGCTTCGTGGTTGTAGTCAATGACTACCAGTATAACCTAATGCAGGGCTCCGTGGTTGTAGTCAATGACTACCAGTATAACCTAATGCAGGGCTCCGTGGTTGTAGTCAATGACTACCAGTATAACCTAATACAGGGCTTCTTTGTTGTAGTCAATGACTACCAGTATAACCTAATACAGGGCGTCTTTGTTGAAGTCAATGACTACCAGTATAACCTAATACAGGGCGTCTTTGTTGTAGTCAATGACTACCAGTATAACCTAATACAGGGCTACGTGGTTATAGTCAATGACTACCAGTATAACCTAATGCAGGGCGTCTTTGTTGTAGTCAATGGCTACCAGTATAACCTAATGCAGGGCTTCGTGGTTATAGTCAATGACTACCAGTATAACCTAATGCAGGGCGTCTTTGTTGTAGTCAATGACTACCAGTATAACCTAATGCAGGGCTTCTAAGTTGTAGTCAATGACTACCAGTATAACCTAATGCAGGGCTCCGTGGTTGTAGTCAATGACTACCAGTATAACCTAATGCAGGGCGTCTTTGTTGTAGTCAATGACTACCAGTATAACCTAATGCAGGGCTTCTTTGTTGTAGTCAATGACTACCAGTATAACCTAATACAGGGCTTCGTGGTTATAGTCAATGACTACCAGTATAACCTAATGCAGGGCGTCTTTGTTGTAGTCAATGACTACCAGTATAACCTAATACAGGGCTTCGTGGTTGTAGTCAATGACAAAAAGTATAACCTAATGCAGGGCTTCGTGGGTGTAGTCAATGACTACCAGTATAACCTAATGCAGGGCTTCGTGGTTGTAGTCAATGACTACCAGTATAACCTAATACAGGGCTTCGTGGTTGTAGTCAATGACTACCAGTATAACCTAATGCAGGGCTTCTAAGTTGTAGTCAATGACTACCAGTATAACCTAATGCAGGGCTCCGTGGTTGTAGTCAATGACTACCAGTATAACCTAATGCAGGGCGTCTTTGTTGTAGTCAATGACTACCAGTATAACCTAATGCAGGGCTTCTTTGTTGTAGTCAATGACTACAAGTATAACCTAATACAGGGCTTCGTGGTTGTAGTCAATGACTACCAGTATAACCTAATACAGGGCTTCTTTGTTGTAGTCAATGACTACCAGTATAACCTAATACAGGGCGTCTTTGTTGTAGTCAATGACTACCAGTATAACCTAATACAGGGCGTCTTTATTGTAGTCAATGACTACCAGTATAACCTAATACAGGGCTTCGTGGTTGTAGTCAATGACTACCAGTATAACCTAATACAGGGCTTCGTGGTTGTAGTCAATGACTACCAGTATAACCTAATACAGGGCTTCGTGGTTGTAGTCAATGACTACCAGTATAACCTGATACAGGGCTTCGTGGTTGTAGTCAATGACTACCAGTATAACCTAATACAGGGCTTCGTGGTTGTAGTCAATGACTACCAGTATAACCTAATACAGGGCTTCGTGGTTGTAGTCAATGACTACCAGTATAACCTAATGCAGGGCTTCTAAGTTGTAGTCAATGACAAAAAGTATAACCTAATGCAGGGCTTCGTGGTTGTAGTCAATGACTACCAGTATAACCTAATGCAGGGCTTCTTTGTTGTAGTCAATGACTACCAGTACAACCTAATACAGGGCTTCGTGGGTGTAGTCAATGACTACCAGTATAACCTAATGCAGGGCGTCTTTGTTGTAGTCAATGACTACCAGTATAACCTAATACAGGGCTTCTTTGTTGTAGTCAATGACAAAAAGTATAACCTAATACACGGCTTCTTTGTTGTAGTCAATGACTACCAGTATAACCTAATGCAGGGCTTCTTTGCTGTAGTCAATGACTACCAGTATAACCTAATGCAGGGCTTCTTTGCTGTAGTCAATGACTACCAGTATAACCTAATGCAGGGCTTCTTTGTTGTAGTCAATGACTACCAGTATAACCTAATGCAGGGCTTCTTTGCTGTAGTCAATGACTACCAGTATAACCTAATACAGGGCTTCTTTGTTGTAGTCAATGACAAAAAGTATAACCTAATACAGGGCTTCGTGGTTGTAGTCAATGACTACCAGTATAACCTAATGCAGGGCGTCTTTGTTGTAGTCAATGACTACCAGTATAACCTAATGCAGGGCGTCTTTGTTGTAGTCAATGACTACCAGTATAACCTAATACAGGGCTTCTTTGTTGTAGTCAATGACAAAAGTATAACCTAATACACGGCTTCGTGGTTGTAGTCAATGACTACCAGTATAACCTAATACAGGGCTTCGTGGTTGTAGTCAATGACTACCAGTATAACCTAATGCAGGGCGTCTTTGTTGTAGTCAATGACTACCAGTATAACCTAATACAGGGCTTCTTTGTTGTAGTCAATGACAAAAAGTATAACCTAATACAGGGCTTCGTGGTTGTAGTCAATGACTACCAGTATAACCTAATGCAGGGCGTCTTTGTTGTAGTCAATGACTACCAGTATAACCTAATACAGGGCTTCTTTGTTGTAGTCAATGACAAAAAGTATAACCTAATACACGGCTTCGTGGTTGTAGTCAATGACTACCAGTATAACCTAATACAGGGCTTCTTTGCTGTAGTCAATGACTACCAGTATAACCTAATACAGGGCTTCTTTGTTGTAGTCAATGACTACCAGTATAACCTAATACAGGGCGTCTTTGTTGTAGTCAATGACTACCAGTATAACCTAATACAGGGCTTCGTGGTTGTAGTCAATGACTACCAGTATAACCTAATACAGGGCTTCGTGGGTGTAGTCAATGACTACCAGTATAACCTAATACAGGGCTTCGTGGTTGTAGTCAA
>NC_068447.1:4952896-5050396 GCF_023373465.1 Oncorhynchus keta | reverse complement strand
TAGTGCCCTTCTTTTGACCAGTGCCCTATGGACCCCCATTCCCTACATAGTGCCCTTCTTTTGATCAGAGCCCTATGGACCCCCATTCCCTACATAGTGCCCTTCTTTTGACCAGTGCCCTATGGACCCCATTCCCTACATAGTGCCCTTCTTTTGACCAGTGCCCTATGGACCCCATTCCCTACATAGTGCCCTTCTTTGATCAGAGCCCTATGGACCCCCATTCCCTACATAGTGCCCTTCTTTTGACCAGTGCCCTATGGACCCCATTCCCTACATAGTGCCCTTCTTTGACCAGTGCCCTATGGACCCCCATTCCTACATAGTGCCCTTCTTTTGATCAGAGCCCTATGGACCCCATTCCCTACATAGTGCCCTTCTTTTGACCAGTGCCCTATGGACCCCCATTCCCTACATAGTGCCCTTCTTTTGATCAGAGCCCTATGGACCCCCATTCCCTACATAGTGCCCTTCTTTTGACCAGTGCCCTATGGACCCCCATTCCCTAGATAGTGCCCTTCTTTTGACCAGTGCCCTATGATCCCCCATTCCCTACATAGTGCCCTTCTTTTGATCATAGCCCTATGATCCCCCATTCCCTACATAGTGCCCTTCTTTTGACCAGTGCCATATGATCCCCCATTCCCTAGATAGTGCCCTTCTTTTGATCAGAGCCCTATGATCCCCCATTCCCTAGATAGTGCCCTTCTTTTGATCAGAGCCCTATGGACCCCCATTCCCTACATATTGCCCTTCTTTTGATCAGAGCCCTATGATCCCCCATTCCCTACATAGTGCCCTTCTTTTGATCAGAGCCCTATGGACCCCCATTCCCTACATAGTGCCCTTCTTTTGATCAGAGCCCTATGGACCCCCATTCCCTACATAGTGCCCTTCTTTTGACCAGTGCCCTATGGACCCCCATTCCCTACATAGTGCCCTTCTTTTGATCAGAGCCCTATGGACCCCCATTCCCTACATAGTGCCCTTCTTTTGACCAGTGCCCTATGGACCCCCATTCCCTACATAGTGCCCTTCTTTTGACCAGTGCCCTATGGACCCCCATTCCCTACATAGTGCCCTTCTTTTGATCAGAGCCCTATGGACCCCCATTCCCTACATAGTGCCCTTCTTTTGACCAGTGCCCTATGGACCCCCATTCCCTACATAGTGCCCTTCTTTTGACCAGTGCCCTATGGACCCCCATTCCCTACATAGTGCCCTTCTTTTGATCAGAGCCCTATGGACCCCCATTCCCTACATAGTGCCCTTCTTTTGACCAGTGCCCTATGGACCCCCATTCCCTACATAGTGCCCTTCTTTTGATCAGAGCCCTATGGACCCCCATTCCCTACATAGTGCCCTTCTTTTGACCAGTGCCCTATGGACCCCCATTCCCTAGATAGTGCCCTTCTTTTGACCAGTGCCCTATGATCCCCCATTCCCTACATAGTGCCCTTCTTTTGACCAGTGCCCTATGGACCCCCATTCCCTAGATAGTGCCCTTCTTTTGACCAGTGCCCTATGATCCCCCATTCCCTACATAGTGCCCTTCTTTTGATCAGAGCCCTATGATCCCCCATTCCCTACATAGTGCCCTTCTTTTGACCAGTGCCCTATGGACCCCCATTCCCTACATAGTGCCCTTCTTTTGATCAGAGCCCTATGGACCCCCATTCCCTACATAGTGCCCTTCTTTTGATTAGAGCCACTCATTTGGTGACTCACTACATCCTTCAATGAGAGTTAAGTAATGATATGGAATCTAAAAGATGGCCACTCAGTCTCATGACTCAGGTGCCACCTACTGTGGCTGACTCTGTGGCTGACTCTGTGGCTGTCCCTGTGGCTGACTGTGGCTGTCCCTGTGGCTGACTGTGGCTGACTCTGTCCCTGACTCTGTGGCTGACTCTGACTCTGTGGCTGACTCTGACTCTGTGGCTGACTCTGACTCTGTGGCTGTCCCTGTGCTAATCTCAGTCTCTTGTGTGGTGTGTGTTTGCATGAGTGTGTTGGTCATGATATTGTGAATAAACATATGGCAAAAATACAACATTTCTGTTCCACAACGACCCCACCACTCCTTCACAAATAATAATCCTCCTCCTCTATATCTCCCTGACACCCCCTGCTCTCCCTGACACCCCCCCTGCTCTCCCTGCCACCCCCCCTGCTCTCCCTGACACCCCCCCTGCTCTCCCTGCCACCCCCCATGTTCATGTTGAAATCCCAGGGCCTCGATGTCGTGTGTGATGTCACTGATCCTGCGGTTGAAGTCCTGCGAGCCCGAGGGGAGTGACCAGCTGTCGTAACCCCTCACGACCGTTGCCGCCGTACTGCTCATGCTCCGTTTGATCCGGCCGAAGCTGTCCGTTAGAATGCCCCCCTCCCGGATCCCGATTCCTTCTAGGAAGCTCTCGAAAACGCCCACGTCCTTGTCTGGGATGAAGGGACGCATGCCTGGAGGGAAGCGACAGAGAGGAAGACACAGTCAGACTTAGTGCCTGGACAGACAGGGGAACACTCAGTCCTAGGGAACAGACAGGGAGACACTCAGTACTAGGGAAGGAGACAGGGGAAGACTCAGTCCTAGGGAACAGACAGGGGAACACTCAGTCCTAGGGAACAGACAGGGAGACACTCAGTCCTAGGGAACAGACAGGGGAGACACTCAGTCCTAGGGAACAGACAGGGGAGACACTCAGTCCTAGGGAACAGACAGGGAGACACTCAGTCCTAGGGAACAGACAGGGGAACACTCAGTCCTAGGGAAGGAGACAGGGGAACACTCAGTCCTAGGGAACAGACAGGGGAACACTCAGTCCTTGGGAACAGACAGGGAGACACTCAGTCCTAGGGAACAGACAGGGAGACACTCACTCCTAGGGAACAGACAGGGAGACACTCAGTCCTAGGGAACAGACAGGGAGACACTCAGTCCTAGGTAACAGACAGGGGAGACAATCAGTCCTAGGGAACAGACAGGGAGACACTCAGTCCTAGGGAACAGACAGGGGAGACACTCAGTCCTAGGGAACAGACAGGGGAGACACTCAGTCCTAGGGAACAGACAGGGAGACACTCAGTCCTAGGGAACAGACAGGGAGACACTCAGTCCTAGGGAACAGACAGGGGAACACTCAGTCCTAGGGAACAGACAGGGGAGACACTCAGTCCTAGGGAACAGACAGGGGAGACACTCGGTCCTAGGGAACAGACAGGGGAACACTCAGTCCTAGGGAACAGACAGGGGAACACTCAGTCCTAGGGAACAGACAGGGGAACACTCAGTCCTAGGGAACAGAAAGGGGAACACTCAGTCCTAGGGAATAGACAGGGGAACAGACAGGGAGACACTCAGTCCTAGGGAACAGACAGGGAGACACTCAGTCCTAGGGAACAGACAGGGAGACACTCAATCCTAGGGAACAGACAGGGGAGACACTCAGTCCTAGGGAACAGACAGGGAGACACTCAGTCCTAGGGAACAGACAGGGGAACACTCAGTCCTAGGGAACAGACAGGGAGACACTCAGTCCTAGGGAACAGACAGGGAGACACTCAGTCCTAGGGAACAGACAGGGGAACAGACAGGGAGACACTCAGTCCTAGGGAACACTCAGTCCTAGGGAACAGACAGGGGAACACTCAGTCCTAGGGAACAGACAGGGGAGACACTCAGTCCTAGGGAACAGACAGGGAGACACTCAGTCCTAGGGAACTGACAGGGAGACACTCAGTCCTAGGGAACAGACAGGGGAACACTCAGTCCTAGGGAACAGACAGGGAGATACTCAGTCCTAGGGAACAGACAGAGGACACTCAGTCCTAGGGAACAGACAGGGGAACACTCAGTCCTAGGGAACAGACAGGGAGACACTCAGTCCTAGGGAACAGACAGAGAGACACTCAGTCCTAGGGAACAGACAGGGGAACACTCAGTCCTAGGGAACAGACAGGGAGACACTCAGTCCTAGGGAACAGACAGAGAGACACTCAGTCCTAGGGGACTGACATGGAGACACTCAGTCCTAGGGAACAGACAGGGGAACACTCAGTACTAGGGAACAGACAGGGGAACACTCAGTCCTAGGGAACAGACAGGGGAACACTCATTCCTAGGGAACAGACAGGGAGACACTCAGTCCTAGGGAACAGACAGAGAGACACTCAGTCCTAGGGAACAGACAGGGGAACACTCAGTCCTAGGGAACAGACAGGGAGACACTCAGTCCTAGGGAACAGACAGAGAGACATTCAGTCCTAGGGGACTGACACGGAGACACTCAGTCCTAGGGAACAGACAGGGGAACACTCAGTACTAGGGAACAGACAGGGGAACACTCAGTCCTAGGGAACAGACAGGGGAACACTCATTCCTAGGGAACAGACAGGGAGACACTCAGTCCTAGGGAACAGACAGGGGAACACTCAGTCCTAGGGAACAGACAGGGAGACACTCAGTCCTAGGGAACAGACAGGGAGACACTCAGTCCTAGGGAACAGACAGGGAGACACTCAGTCCTAGGGAACAGACAGGGGAGACACTCAGTCCTAGGGAACAGACAGGGAGACACTCAGTCCTAGGGAACAGACAGGGGAACACTCAGTCCTAGGGAACAGACAGGGAGACGCTCAGTCCTAGGGAACAGACAGGGAGACACTCAGTCCCAGGGAACAGACAGGGGAACACTCAGTCCTAGGGAACAGACAGGGGAACACTCAGTCCTAGGGAACAGACAGGGGAACAGACAGGGGAACACTCAGTCCTAGGGAACATTCAGTCCTAGGGAACAGACAGGGAGACACTCAGTCCTAGGGAACACTCAGTCCTAGGGAACAGACAGGGAGACACTCAGTCCTAGGGAACACTCAGTCCTAGGGAACAGACAGGGGAACACTCAGTCCTAGGGAACACTCAGTCCTAGGGAACAGACAGGGAGACACTCAGTCCTAGGGAACAGACAGGGAGACACTCAGTCTTAGGGAACAGACAGGGGAACAGACAGGGAGACACTCAGTCCTAGGGAACACTCAGTCCTAGGGAACAGACAGGGAGACACTCAGTCCGAGGGAACAGACAGGGGAACACTCAGTCCTAGGGAACAGACAGGGGAACACTCAGTCCTATTGAACAGACAGGGAGACACTCAGTCCTAGGGAACAGACAGGGAGACACTCAGTCCTAGGGAACAGACAGGGAGACACTCAGTCACAGGGAACAGACAGGGAGACACGCAGTCCTAGGGAACAGACAGGGAGACACTCAGTCCTAGGGAACAGACAGGGGAACACTCAGTCCTAGGGAACAGACAGGGAGACACTCAGTCCTAGGGAACAGACAGAGAGACACTCAGTCCTAGGGAACAGACAGGGGAACACTCAGTCCTAGGGAACAGACAGGGAGACACTCAGTCCTAGGGAACAGACAGAGAGACACTCAGTCCTAGGGAACAGACAGGGGAACACTCAGTCCTAGGGAACAGACAGGGGAGACACTCAGTCCTAGGGAACAGACAGGGAGACACTCAGTCCTAGGGAACTGACAGGGAGACACTCAGTCCTAGGGAACAGACAGGGGAACACTCAGTCCTAGGGAACAGACAGGGAGATACTCAGTCCTAGGGAACAGACAGAGAGACACTCAGTCCTAGGGAACAGACAGGGGAACACTCAGTCCTAGGGAACAGACAGGGAGACACTCAGTCCTAGGGAACAGACAGGGAGACACTCAGTACTAGGGAAGGAGACAGGGGAAGACTCAGTCCTAGGGAACAGACAGGGGAACACTCAGTCCTAGGGAACAGACAGGGAGACACTCAGTCCTAGGTAACAGACAGGGGAGACAATCAGTCCTAGGGAACAGACAGGGAGACACTCAGTCCTAGGGAACAGACAGGGGAGACACTCAGTCCTAGGGAACAGACAGGGGAGACACTCAGTCCTAGGGAACAGACAGGGAGACACTCAGTCCTAGGGAACAGACAGGGGAACACTCAGTCCTAGGGAAGGAGACAGGGGAACACTCAGTCCTAGGGAACAGACAGGGGAACACTCAGTCCTTGGGAACAGACAGGGAGACACTCAGTCCTAGGGAACAGACAGGGAGACACTCACTCCTAGGGAACAGACAGGGAGACACTCAGTCCTAGGGAACAGACAGGGAGACACTCAGTCCTAGGTAACAGACAGGGGAGACAATCAGTCCTAGGGAACAGACAGGGAGACACTCAGTCCTAGGGAACAGACAGGGGAAACACTCAGTCCTAGGGAACAGACAGGGGAGACACTCAGTCCTAGGGAACAGACAGGGAGACACTCAGTCCTAGGGAACAGACAGGGAGACACTCAGTCCTAGGGAACAGACAGGGGAACACTCAGTCCTAGGGAACAGACAGGGGAGACACTCGGTCCTAGGGAACAGACAGGGAGACACTCGGTCCTAGGGAACAGACAGGGGAACACTCAGTCCTAGGGAACAGACAGGGGAACACTCAGTCCTAGGGAACAGACAGGGGAACACTCAGTCCTAGGGAACAGACAGGGGAACACTCAGTCCTAGGGAATAGACAGGGGAACAGACAGGAGACACTCAGTCCTAGGGAACAGACAGGGAGACACTCAATCCTAGGGAACAGACAGGGGAGACACTCAGTCCTAGGGAACAGACAGGAGACACTCAGTCCTAGGGAACAGACAGGGGAACACTCAGTCCTAGGGAACAGACAGGGAGACACTCAGTCCTAGGGAACAGACAGGGAGACACTCAGTCCTAGGGAACAGACAGGGAACAGACAGGGAGACACTCAGTCCTAGGGAACACTCAGTCCTAGGGAACAGACAGGGGAACACTCAGTCCTAGGGAACAGACAGGGGAGACACTCAGTCCTAGGGAACAGACAGGGAGACACTCAGTCCTAGGGAACTGACAGGGAGACACTCAGTCCTAGGGAACAGACAGGGGAACACTCAGTCCTAGGGAACAGACAGGGAGATACTCAGTCCTAGGGAACAGACAGAGGACACTCAGTCGTAGGGAACAGACAGGGGAACACTCAGTCCTAGGGAACAGACAGGGAGACACTCAGTCCTAGGGAACAGACAGAGAGACACTCAGTCCTAGGGAACAGACAGGGGAACACTCAGTCCTAGGGAACAGACAGGGAGACACTCAGTCCTAGGGAACAGACAGAGAGACACTCAGTCCTAGGGGACTGACATGGAGACACTCAGTCCTAGGGAACAGACAGGGGAACACTCAGTACTAGGGAACAGACAGGGAAACACTCAGTCCTAGGGAACAGACAGGGGAACACTCATTCCTAGGGAACAGACAGGGAGACACTCAGTCCTAGGGAACAGACAGAGAGACACTCAGTCCTAGGGAACAGACAGGGGAACACTCAGTCCTAGGAACAGACAGGAGACACTCAGTCCTAGGGAACAGACAGAGAGACACTCAGTCCTAGGGGACTGACACGGAGACACTCAGTCCTAGGGAACAGACAGGGGAACACTCAGTACTAGGGAACAGACAGGGGAACACTCAGTCCTAGGGAACAGACAGGGGAACACTCATTCCTAGGGAACAGACAGGGAGACACTCAGTCCTAGGGAACAGACAGGGGAACACTCAGTCCTAGGGAACAGACAGGGAGACACTCAGTCCTAGGGAACAGACAGGGAGACACTCAGTCCTAGGGAACAGACAGGAGACACTCAGTCCTAGGGAATAGACAGGGGAGACACTCAGTCCTAGGGAACAGACAGGGAGACACTCAGTCCTAGGGAACAGACAGGGGAACACTCAGTCCTAGGAACAGACAGGGAGACGCTCAGTCCTAGGGAACAGACAGGGAGACACTCAGTCCTAGGGAACAGACAGGGGAACACTCAGTCCTAGGGAACAGACAGGGGAACACTCAGTCCTAGGGAACAGACAGGGAACAGACAGGGGAACACTCAGTCCTAGGGAACATTCAGTCCTAGGGAACAGACAGGGAGACACTCAGTCCTAGGGAACACTCAGTCCTAGGGAACAGACAGGAGACACTCAGTCCTAGGGAACACTCAGTCCTAGGGAACAGACAGGGGAACACTCAGTCCTAGGGAACACTCAGTCCTAGGGAACAGACAGGGAGACACTCAGTCCTAGGGAACAGACAGGGAGACACTCAGTCTTAGGGAACAGACAGGGAACAGACAGGGAGACACTCAGTCCTAGGGAACACTCAGTCCTAGGGAACAGACAGGGAGACACTCATTCCGAGGGAACAGACAGGGGAACACTCAGTCCTAGGGAACAGACAGGGGAACACTCAGTCCTATTGAACAGACAGGGAGACACTCAGTCCTAGGGAACAGACAGGGAGACACTCAGTCCTAGGGAACAGACAGGGAGACACTCAGTCACAGGGAACAGACAGGGAGACACTCAGTCCTAGGGAACAGACAGGAGACACTCAGTCCTAGGAACAGACAGGGGAACACTCAGTCCTAGGAACAGACAGGGAGACACTCAGTCCTAGGGAACAGACAGAGAGACACTCAGTCCTAGGGAACAGACAGGGGAACACTCAGTCCTAGGGAACAGACAGGAGACACTCAGTCCTAGGGAACAGACAGAGAGACACTCAGTCCTAGGGAACAGACAGGGGAACACTCAGTCCTAGGGAACAGACAGGGGAGACACTCAGTCCTAGGGAACAGACAGGGAGACACTCAGTCCTAGGGAACTGACAGGGAGACACTCAGTCCTAGGGAACAGACAGGGGAACACTCAGTCCTAGGGAACAGACAGGGAGATACTCAGTCCTAGGGAACAGACAGAGAGACACTCAGTCCTAGGGAACAGACAGGGGAACACTCAGTCCTAGGGAACAGACAGGGAGACACTCAGTCCTAGGGAACAGACAGAGAGACACTCAGTCCTAGGGAACAGACAGGGGAACACTCAGTCCTAGGGAACAGACAGGGAGACACTCAGTCCTAGGGAACAGACAGAGAGACACTCAGTCCTAGGGGACTGACAGGGAGACACTCAGTCCTAGGGAACAGACAGGGGAACACTCAGTCCTAGGGAACAGACAGGGGAACACTCAGTCCTAGGGAACAGACAGGGGAACACTCAGTCCTAGGGAACAGACAGGGGAACACTCATTCCTAGGGAACAGACAGGGAGACACTCAGTCCTAGGGAACAGACAGGGAGACACTCAGTCCTAGGGAACAGACAGGGAGACACTCAGTCCTAGGGAACAGACAGGGAGACACTCAGTCCTAGGGAACAGACAGAGAGACACTCAGTCCTAGGGAACAGACAGGGGAACACTCAGTCCTAGGGAACAGACAGGGAGACACTCAGTCCTAGGGAACAGACAGAGAGACATTCAGTCCTAGGGGACTGACACGGAGACACTCAGTCCTAGGGAACAGACAGGGGAACACTCAGTACTAGGGAACAGACAGGGGAGACACTCAGTCCTAGGGAACAGACAGGGAGACACTCAGTCCTAGGGAACAGACAGGGGAACACTCAGTCCTAGGGAAGGAGACAGGGGAACACTCAGTCCTAGGGAACAGACAGGGGAACACTCAGTCCTTGGGAACAGACAGGGAGACACTCAGTCCTAGGGAACAGACAGGGAGACACTCACTCCTAGGGAACAGACAGGGAGACACTCAGTCCTAGGGAACAGACAGGGAGACACTCAGTCCTAGGTAACAGACAGGGGAGACAATCAGTCCTAGGGAACAGACAGGGAGACACTCAGTCCTAGGGAACAGACAGGGAGACACTCAGTCCTAGGGAACAGACAGGGGAGACACTCAGTCCTAGGAACAGACAGGGAGACACTCAGTCCTAGGGAACAGACAGGGAGACACTCAGTCCTAGGGAACAGACAGGGGAACACTCAGTCCTAGGGAACAGACAGGGGAGACACTCGGTCCTAGGGAACAGACAGGGGAACACTCAGTCCTAGGGAACAGACAGGGGAACACTCAGTCCTAGGGAACAGACAGGGGAACACTCAGTCCTAGGGAACAGACAGGGGAACACTCAGTCCTAGGGAATAGACAGGGGAACAGACAGGGAGACACTCAGTCCTAGGGAACAGACAGGGAGACACTCAATCCTAGGGAACAGACAGGGGAGACACTCAGTACTAGGGAACAGACAGGGAGACACTCAGTCCTAGGGAACAGACAGGGGAACACTCAGTCCTAGGGAACAGACAGCGAGACACTCAGTCCTAGGGAACAGACAGGGAGACACTCAGTCCTAGGGAACAGACAGGGGAACAGACAGGAGACACTCAGTCCTAGGGAACACTCAGTCCTAGGGAACAGACAGGGGAACACTCAGTCCTAGGGAACAGACAGGGGAGACACTCAGTCCTAGGGAACAGACAGGGAGACACTCAGTCCTAGGGAACTGACAGGGAGACACTCAGTCCTAGGGAACAGACAGGGGAACACTCAGTCCTAGGAACAGACAGGGAGATACTCAGTCCTAGGGAACAGACAGAGGACACTCAGTCGTAGGGAACAGACAGGGGAACACTCAGTCCTAGGGAACAGACAGGGAGACACTCAGTCCTAGGGAACAGACAGAGAGACACTCAGTCCTAGGAACAGACAGGGGAACACTCAGTCCTAGGGAACAGACAGGGAGACACTCAGTCCTAGGGAACAGACAGAGAGACACTCAGTCCTAGGGGACTGACATGGAGACACTCAGTCCTAGGGAACAGACAGGGGAACACTCAGTACTAGGAACAGACAGGGGAACACTCAGTCCTAGGGAACAGACAGGGGAACACTCATTCCTAGGGAACAGACAGGGAGACACTCAGTCCTAGGGAACAGACAGAGAGACACTCAGTCCTAGGGAACAGACAGGGGAACACTCAGTCCTAGGAACAGACAGGGAGACACTCAGTCCTAGGGAACAGACAGAGAGACACTCAGTCCTAGGGGACTGACACGGAGACACTCAGTCCTAGGGAACAGACAGGGAACACTCAGTACTAGGGAACAGACAGGGGAACACTCAGTCCTAGGGAACAGACAGGGGAACACTCATTCCTAGGGAACAGACAGGGAGACACTCAGTCCTAGGGAACAGACAGGGGAACACTCAGTCCTAGGGAACAGACAGGAGACACTCAGTCCTAGGGAACAGACAGGGAGACACTCAGTCCTAGGGAACAGACAGGGAGACACTCAGTCCTAGGGAATAGACAGGGGAGACACTCAGTCCTAGGGAACAGACAGGGAAACACTCAGTCCTAGGGAACAGACAGGGGAACACTCAGTCCTAGGGAACAGACAGGGAGACGCTCAGTCCTAGGGAACAGACAGGGAGACACTCAGTCCTAGGGAACAGACAGGGGAACACTCAGTCCTAGGGAACAGACAGGGGAACACTCAGTCCTAGGGAACAGACAGGGGAACAGACAGGGGAACACTCAGTCCTAGGCAACACTCAGTCCTAGGGAACAGACAGGAGACACTCAGTCCTAGGGAACACTCAGTCCTAGGGAACAGACAGGGAGACACTCAGTCCTAGGGAACACTCAGTCCTAGGGAACAGACAGGGGAACACTCAGTCCTAGGGAACACTCAGTCCTAGGGAACAGACAGGGAGACACTCAGTCCTAGGGAACAGACAGGGAGACACTCAGTCTTAGGGAACAGACAGGGGAACAGACAGGGAGACACTCAGTCCTAGGGAACACTCAGTCCTAGGGAACAGACAGGGAGACACTCAGTCCGAGGGAACAGACAGGGGAACACTCAGTCCTAGGGAACAGACAGGGGAACACTCAGTCCTATTGAACAGACAGGGAGACACTCAGTCCTAGGGAACAGACAGGGGAACACTCAGTCCTAGGGAACAGACAGGAGATACTCAGTCCTAGGGAACAGACAGAGGACACTCAGTCGTAGGGAACAGACAGGGGAACACTCAGTCCTAGGGAACAGACAGGGAGACACTCAGTCCTAGGGAACAGACAGAGAGACACTCAGTCCTAGGGAACAGACAGGGGAACACTCAGTCCTAGGGAACAGACAGGGAGACACTCAGTCCTAGGGAACAGACAGAGAGACACTCAGTCCTAGGGGACTGACATGGAGACACTCAGTCCTAGGGAACAGACAGGGGAACACTCAGTACTAGGGAACAGACAGGGGAACACTCAGTCCTAGGGAACAGACAGGGGAACACTCATTCCTAGGGAACAGACAGGGAGACACTCAGTCCTAGGGAACAGACAGGGGAACACTCAGTCCTAGGGAACAGACAGGGAGACACTCAGTCCTAGGGAACAGACAGGGAGACACTCAGTCCTAGGGAACAGACAGGGAGACACTCAGTCCTAGGGAATAGACAGGGGAGACACTCAGTCCTAGGGAACAGACAGGGAGACACTCAGTCCTAGGGAACAGACAGGGGAACACTCAGTCCTAGGGAACAGACAGGGAGACGCTCAGTCCTAGGGAACAGACAGGGAGACACTCAGTCCTAGGGAACAGACAGGGGAACACTCAGTCCTAGGGAACAGACAGGGGAACACTCAGTCCTAGGGAACAGACAGGGAGACACTCAGTCCTAGGGAACAGACAGAGAGACATTCAGTCCTAGGGGACTGACACGGAGACACTCAGTCCTAGGGAACAGACAGGGGAACACTCAGTACTAGGGAACAGACAGGGGAGACACTCAGTCCTAGGGAACAGACAGGGAGACACTCAGTCCTAGGGAACAGACAGGGGAACACTCAGTCCTAGGGAAGGAGACAGGGGAACACTCAGTCCTAGGGAACAGACAGGGGAACACTCAGTCCTTGGGAACAGACAGGGAGACACTCAGTCCTAGGGAACAGACAGGAGACACTCACTCCTAGGAACAGACAGGGAGACACTCAGTCCTAGGGAACAGACAGGGAGACACTCAGTCCTAGGTAACAGACAGGGGAGACAATCAGTCCTAGGGAACAGACAGGGAGACACTCAGTCCTAGGGAACAGACAGGGAGACACTCAGTCCTAGGGAACAGACAGGGGAGACACTCAGTCCTAGGGAACAGACAGGGAGACACTCAGTCCTAGGGAACAGACAGGGAGACACTCAGTCCTAGGGAACAGACAGGGGAACACTCAGTCCTAGGGAACAGACAGGGGAGACACTCAGTCCTAGGGAACAGACAGGGGAGACACTCGGTCCTAGGGAACAGACAGGGGAACACTCAGTCCTAGGGAACAGACAGGGGAACACTCAGTCCTAGGGAACAGACAGGGGAACACTCAGTCCTAGGGAACAGACAGGGGAACACTCAGTCCTAGGGAATAGACAGGGGAACAGACAGGGAGACACTCAGTCCTAGGGAACAGACAGGGAGACACTCAATCCTAGGGAACAGACAGGGGAGACACTCAGTCCTAGGGAACAGACAGGGAGACACTCAGTCCTAGGGAACAGACAGGGGAACACTCAGTCCTAGGGAACAGACAGGGAGACACTCAGTCCTAGGGAACAGACAGGGAGACACTCAGTCCTAGGGAACAGACAGGGGAACAGACAGGGAGACACTCAGTCCTAGGGAACACTCAGTCCTAGGGAACAGACAGGGGAACACTCAGTCCTAGGGAACAGACAGGGGAGACACTCAGTCCTAGGGAACAGACAGGGAGACACTCAGTCCTAGGGAACTGACAGGGAGACACTCAGTCCTAGGGAACAGAAAGGGGAACACTCAGTCCTAGGGAACAGACAGGGAGATACTCAGTCCTAGGAACAGACAGAGGACACTCAGTCGTAGGGAACAGACAGGGGAACACTCAGTCCTAGGGAACAGACAGGAGACACTCGGTCCTAGGAACAGACAGAGAGACACTCAGTCCTAGGGAACAGACAGGGGAACACTCAGTCCTAGGGAACAGACAGGGAGACACTCAGTCCTAGGAACAGACAGAGAGACACTCAGTCCTAGGGGACTGACATGGAGACACTCAGTCCTAGGGAACAGACAGGGGAACACTCAGTACTAGGGAACAGACAGGGGAACACTCAGTCCTAGGGAACAGACAGGGGAACACTCATTCCTAGGGAACAGACAGGGAGACACTCAGTCCTAGGGAACAGACAGAGAGACACTCAGTCCTAGGGAACAGACAGGGGAACACTCAGTCCTAGGGAACAGACAGGAGACACTCAGTCCTAGGGAACAGACAGAGAGACACTCAGTCCTAGGGGACTGACACGGAGACACTCAGTCCTAGGGAACAGACAGGGGAACACTCAGTACTAGGGAACAGACAGGGGAACACTCAGTCCTAGGGAACAGACAGGGGAACACTCATTCCTAGGGAACAGACAGGGAGACACTCAGTCCTAGGGAACAGACAGGGGAACACTCAGTCCTAGGGAACAGACAGGGAGACACTCAGTCCTAGGGAACAGACAGGGAGACACTCAGTCCTAGGGAACAGACAGGGAGACACTCAGTCCTAGGGAATAGACAGGGGAGACACTCAGTCCTAGGGAACAGACAGGGAGACACTCAGTCCTAGGGAACAGACAGGGGAACACTCAGTCCTAGGGAACAGACAGGGAGACGCTCAGTCCTAGGGAACAGACAGGGAGACACTCAGTCCTAGGGAACAGACAGGGGAACACTCAGTCCTAGGGAACAGACAGGGGAACACTCAGTCCTAGGGAACAGACAGGGGAACAGACAGGGGAACACTCAGTCCTAGGGAACATTCAGTCCTAGGGAACAGACAGGGAGACACTCAGTCCTAGGGAACACTCAGTCCTAGGGAACAGACAGGGAGACACTCAGTCCTAGGGAACACTCAGTCCTAGGGAACAGACAGGGGAACACTCAGTCCTAGGGAACACTCAGTCCTAGGGAACAGACAGGGAGACACTCAGTCCTAGGGAACAGACAGGGAGACACTCAGTCTTAGGGAACAGACAGGGGAACAGACAGGGAGACACTCAGTCCTAGGGAACACTCAGTCCTAGGGAACAGACAGGGAGACACTCAGTCCGAGGGAACAGACAGGGGAACACTCAGTCCTAGGGAACAGACAGGGGAACACTCAGTCCTATTGAACAGACAGGGAGACACTCAGTCCTAGGGAACAGACAGGGGAACACTCAGTCCTAGGGAACAGACAGGGAGATACTCAGTCCTAGGGAACAGACAGAGGACACTCAGTCGTAGGGAACAGACAGGGGAACACTCAGTCCTAGGGAACAGACAGGGAGACACTCAGTCCTAGGGAACAGACAGAGAGACACTCAGTCCTAGGGAACAGACAGGGGAACACTCAGTCCTAGGGAACAGACAGGGAGACACTCAGTCCTAGGGAACAGACAGAGAGACACTCAGTCCTAGGGGACTGACATGGAGACACTCAGTCCTAGGGAACAGACAGGGGAACACTCAGTACTAGGGAACAGACAGGGGAACACTCAGTCCTAGGGAACAGACAGGGGAACACTCATTCCTAGGGAACAGACAGGGAGACACTCAGTCCTAGGGAACAGACAGAGAGACACTCAGTCCTAGGGAACAGACAGGGGAACACTCAGTCCTAGGGAACAGACAGGGAGACACTCAGTCCTAGGGAACAGACAGAGAGACACTCAGTCCTAGGGGACTGACACGGAGACACTCAGTCCTAGGGAACAGACAGGGGAACACTCAGTACTAGGGAACAGACAGGGGAACACTCAGTCCTAGGGAACAGACAGGGGAACACTCATTCCTAGGGAACAGACAGGGAGACACTCAGTCCTAGGGAACAGACAGGGGAACACTCAGTCCTAGGAACAGACAGGGAGACACTCAGTCCTAGGGAACAGACAGGGAGACACTCAGTCCTAGGGAACAGACAGGGAGACACTCAGTCCTAGGGAATAGACAGGGGAGACACTCAGTCCTAGGGAACAGACAGGGAGACACTCAGTCCTAGGGAACAGACAGGGGAACACTCAGTCCTAGGGAACAGACAGGGAGACGCTCAGTCCTAGGGAACAGACAGGGAGACACTCAGTCCTAGGGAACAGACAGGGGAACACTCAGTCCTAGGGAACAGACAGGGGAACACTCAGTCCTAGGGAACAGACAGGGAACAGACAGGGGAACACTCAGTCCTAGGGAACATTCAGTCCTAGGGAACAGACAGGGAGACACTCAGTCCTAGGGAACACTCAGTCCTAGGGAACAGACAGGGAGACACTCAGTCCTAGGAACACAGGGGAGAGACACTCAGTCCTAGGGAACAGACAGGGGAACACTCAGTCCTAGGGAACACTCAGTCCTAGGGAACAGACAGGGAGACACTCAGTCCTAGGGAACAGACAGGGAGACACTCAGTCTTAGGGAACAGACAGGGGAACAGACAGGGAGACACTCAGTCCTAGGGAACACTCAGTCCTAGGAACAGACAGGGAGACACTCAGTCCTAGGGAACAGACAGGGGAACACTCAGTCCTAGGGAACAGACAGGGGAACACTCAGTCCTATTGAACAGACAGGGGAGACACTCAGTCCTAGGGAACAGACAGGGAGACACTCAGTCCTAGGGAACAGACAGGGAGACACTCAGTCACAGGGAACAGACAGGAGACACTCAGTCCTAGGGAACAGACAGGGAGACACTCAGTCCTAGGGAACAGACAGGGGAACACTCAGTCCTAGGGAACAGACAGGGAGACACTCAGTCCTAGGTAACAGACAGAGAGACACTCAGTCCTAGGGAACAGACAGGGGAACACTCAGTCCTAGGGAACAGACAGGGAGACACTCAGTCCTAGGAACAGACAGAGAGACACTCAGTCCTAGGGAACAGACAGGGGAACACTCAGTCCTAGGGAACAGACAGGGAGACACTCAGTCCTAGGGAACAGACAGGGAGACACTCAGTCCTAGGGAACTGACAGGGAGACACTCAGTCCTAGGGAACAGACAGGGGAACACTCAGTCCTAGGGAACAGACAGGGAGATACTCAGTCCTAGGGAACAGACAGAGAGACCACTCAGTCCTAGGGAACAGACAGGGGAACACTCAGTCCTAGGGAACAGACAGGGAGACACTCAGTCCTAGGGAACAGACAGAGAGACACTCAGTCCTAGGGAACAGACAGGGGAACACTCAGTCCTAGGGAACAGACAGGGAGACACTCAGTCCTAGGGAACAGACAGAGAGACACTCAGTCCTAGGGGACTGACAGGGAGACACTCAGTCCTAGGGAACAGACAGGGGAACACTCAGTCCTAGGGAACAGACAGGGGAACACTCAGTCCTAGGGAACAGACAGGGGAACACTCAGTCCTAGGGAACAGACAGGGGAACACTCATTCCTAGGGAACAGACAGGGAGACACTCAGTCCTAGGGAACAGACAGGGAGACACTCAGTCCTAGGGAACAGACAGGGAGACACTCAGTCCTAGGGAACAGACAGGGAGACACTCAGTCCTAGGGGACTGACACGGAGACACTCAGTCCTAGGGAACAGACAGGGGAACACTCAGTACTAGGGAACAGACAGGGGAACACTCAGTCCTAGGGAACAGACAGGGGAACACTCATTCCTAGGGAACAGACAGGGAGACACTCAGTCCTAGGGAACAGACAGGGAGACACTCAGTCCTAGGGAACAGACAGGGAGACACTCAGTCCTAGGGAACAGACAGGGAGACACTCAGTCCTAGGGGACTGACACGGAGACACTCAGTCCTAGGGAACAGACAGGGGAACACTCAGTACTAGGGAACAGACAGGGGAACACTCAGTCCTAGGGAACAGACAGGGGAACACTCATTCCTAGGGAACAGACAGGGAGACACTCAGTCCTAGGGAACAGACAGGGGAACACTCAGTCCTAGGGAACAGACAGGGAGACACTCAGTCCTAGGGAACAGACAGGGAGACACTCAGTCCTAGGGAACAGACAGGGAGACACTCAGTCCTAGGGAATAGACAGGGGAGACACTCAGTCCTAGGGAACAGACAGGGAGACACTCAGTCCTAGGGAACAGACAGGGGAACACTCAGTCCTAGGGAACAGACAGGGAGACGCTCAGTCCTAGGGAACAGACAGGGAGACACTCAGTCCTAGGGAACAGACAGGGGAACACTCAGTCCTAGGGAACAGACAGGGGAACACTCAGTCCTAGGGAACAGACAGGGGAACAGACAGGGGAACACTCAGTCCTAGGGAACATTCAGTCCTAGGGAACAGACAGGGAGACACTCAGTCCTAGGGAACACTCAGTCCTAGGGAACAGACAGGGAGACACTCAGTCCTAGGGAACACTCAGTCCTAGGGAACAGACAGGGGAACACTCAGTCCTAGGGAACACTCAGTCCTAGGGAACAGACAGGGAGACACTCAGTCCTAGGGAACAGACAGGGAGACACTCAGTCTTAGGGAACAGACAGGGGAACAGACAGGGAGACACTCAGTCCTAGGGAACACTCAGTCCTAGGGAACAGACAGGGAGACACTCAGTCCGAGGGAACAGACAGGGGAACACTCAGTCCTAGGGAACAGACAGGGGAACACTCAGTCCTATTGAACAGACAGGGAGACACTCAGTCCTAGGGAACAGACAGGGAGACACTCAGTCCTAGGGAACAGACAGGGAGACACTCAGTCACAGGGAACAGACAGGGAGACACTCAGTCCTAGGGAACAGACAGGGAGACACTCAGTCCTAGGGAACAGACAGGGGAACACTCAGTCCTAGGGAACAGACAGGGAGACACTCAGTCCTAGGGAACAGACAGAGAGACACTCAGTCCTAGGGAACAGACAGGGGAACACTCAGTCCTAGGGAACAGACAGGGAGACACTCAGTCCTAGGGAACAGACAGAGAGACACTCAGTCCTAGGGAACAGACAGGGGAACACTCAGTCCTAGGGAACAGACAGGGAGACACTCAGTCCTAGGGAACAGACAGGAGACACTCAGTCCTAGGGAACTGACAGGGAGACACTCAGTCCTAGGGAACAGACAGGGGAACACTCAGTCCTAGGGAACAGACAGGGAGATACTCAGTCCTAGGGAACAGACAGAGAGACACTCAGTCCTAGGGAACAGACAGGGGAACACTCAGTCCTAGGGAACAGACAGGGAGACACTCAGTCCTAGGGAACAGACAGAGAGACACTCAGTCCTAGGGAACAGACAGGGGAACACTCAGTCCTAGGGAACAGACAGGGAGACACTCAGTCCTAGGGAACAGACAGAGAGACACTCAGTCCTAGGGGACTGACAGGGAGACACTCAGTCCTAGGGAACAGACAGGGGAACACTCAGTCCTAGGGAACAGACAGGGGAACACTCAGTCCTAGGGAACAGACAGGGGAACACTCAGTCCTAGGGAACAGACAGGGGAACACTCATTCCTAGGGAACAGACAGGGAGACACTCAGTCCTAGGGAACAGACAGGGAGACACTCAGTCCTAGGGAACAGACAGGGAGACACTCAGTCCTAGGGAACAGACAGGGAGACACTCAGTCCTAGGGAACAGACAGGGGAGACACTCAGTCCTAGGGAACAGACAGGGAGACACTCAGTCCTAGGGAACAGACAGGGAGACACTCAGTCCTAGGGAACAGACAGGGAGACACTCAGTCCTAGGGAACAGACAGGGGAACACTCAGTCCTAGGGAACAGACAGGGAGACACTCAGTCCTAGGGAACAGACAGGGAGACACTCAGTCCTAGGGAACAGACAGGGGAACACTCAGTCCTAGGGAACAGACAGGGGAACACTCATTCCTAGGGAACAGACAGGGAGACACTCAGTCCTAGGGAACAGACAGGGGAACACTCAGTCCTAGGGAACAGACAGGGAGACACTCAGTCCTAGGAACAGACAGGAGACACTCAGTCCTAGGGAACAGACAGGGGAGACACTCAGTCCTAGGGAACAGACAGGGAGACACTCAGTCCTAGGGAACAGACAGGGGAACACTCAGTCCTAGGGAACAGACAGGGAGACGCTCAGTCCTAGGGAACAGACAGGGAGACACTCAGTCCTAGGGAACAGACAGGGGAACACTCAGTCCTAGGGAACAGACAGGGGAACACTCAGTCCTAGGGAACAGACAGGGGAACAGACAGGGAACACTCAGTCCTAGGGAACATTCAGTCCTAGGGAACAGACAGGAGACACTCAGTCCTAGGGAACACTCAGTCCTAGGGAACAGACAGGGAGACACTCAGTCCTAGGGAACACTCAGTCCTAGGGAACAGACAGGGGAACACTCAGTCCTAGGGAACACTCAGTCCTAGGGAACAGACAGGGAGACACTCAGTCCTAGGGAACAGACAGGGAGACACTCAGTCTTAGGGAACAGACAGGGGAACAGACAGGGAGACACTCAGTCCTAGGGAACACTCAGTCCTAGGGAACAGACAGGGAGACACTCAGTCCGAGGGAACAGACAGGGGAACACTCAGTCCTAGGGAACAGACAGGGGAACACTCAGTCCTATTGAACAGACAGGGAGACACTCAGTCCTAGGGAACAGACAGGGAGACACTCAGTCCTAGGGAACAGACAGGGGAACACTCAGTCCTAGGGAACAGACAGGGAGACACTCAGTCCTAGGGAACAGACAGGGGAACACTCAGTCCTAGGGAACAGACAGGGAGACACTCAGTCCTAGGGAACAGACAGAGAGACACTCAGTCCTAGGGAACAGACAGGGGAACACTCAGTCCTAGGGAACAGACAGGGAGACACTCAGTCCTAGGGAACAGACAGAGAGACACTCAGTCCTAGGGAACAGACAGGGGAACACTCAGTCCTAGGGAACAGACAGGGGAGACACTCAGTCCTAGGGAACAGACAGGGAGACACTCAGTCCTAGGGAACTGACAGGGAGACACTCAGTCCTAGGGAACAGACAGGGGAACACTCAGTCCTAGGGAACAGACAGGGAGATACTCAGTCCTAGGGAACAGACAGAGAGACACTCAGTCCTAGGGAACAGACAGGGGAACACTCAGTCCTAGGGAACAGACAGGGAGACACTCAGTCCTAGGGAACAGACAGAGAGACACTCAGTCCTAGGGAACAGACAGGGGAACACTCAGTCCTAGGGAACAGACAGGGAGACACTCATTCCTAGGGAACAGACAGAGAGACACTCAGTCCTAGGGGACTGACAGGGAGACACTCAGTCCTAGGGAACAGACAGGGAACACTCAGTCCTAGGAACAGACAGGGAACACTCAGTCCTAGGGAACAGACAGGGGAACACTCAGTCCTAGGGAACAGACAGGGGAACACTCATTCCTAGGGAACAGACAGGGAGACACTCAGTCCTAGGGAACAGACAGGGAGACACTCAGTCCTAGGGAACAGACAGGGAGACACTCAGTCCTAGGGAACAGACAGGGAGACACTCAGTCCTAGGGAACAGACAGGGAGACACTCAGTCCTAGGGAACAGACAGGGAGACACTCAGTCCTAGGGAACAGACAGGGAGACACTCAGTCCTAGGGAACAGACAGGGAGACGCTCAGTCCTAGGGAACAGACAGGGAGACACTCAGTCCTAGGGAACAGACAGGGGAACACTCAGTCCTAGGGAACAGACAGGGAGACGTTCAGTCCTAGGGAACAGACAGGGAGACACTCAGTCCTAGGGAACAGACAGGGGAACACTCAGTCCTAGGGAACAGACAGGGGAACACTCAGTCCTAGGGAACAGACAGGGGAACAGACAGGGGAACACTCAGTCCTAGGGAACACTCAGTCCTAGGGAACAGACAGGGGAACACTCAGTCCTAGGGAACAGACAGGGGAACACTCAGTCCTAGGGAACAGACAGGGGAACACTCAGTCCTAGGGAACAGACAGGGGAGACACTCAGTCCTAGGGAATAGACAGGGAGACACTCAGTCCTAGGGAACAGACAGGGAGACACTCAGTCCTAGGGAACAGACAGGGAGACACTCAGTCCTAGGGAACAGACAGGGGAGACACTCAGTCCTAGGGAACAGACAGGGGAACACTCAGTCCTAGGGAACAGACAGGGGAACACTCAGTCCTAGGAAACAGACAGGGAACACTCAGTCCTAGGGAACAGACAGGGAGACACTCAGTCCTAGGGAACAGACAGGGAGACACTCAGTCCTAGGGAACAGACAGGGGAACACTCAGTCCTAGGGAACAGACAGGGAACACTCAGTCCTAGGAAACAGACAGGGGAACACTCAGTCCTATGGAATAGACAGGGAGACACTCAGTCCTAGGGAACAGACAGGGAGACACTCAGTCCTAGGGAACAGACAGGGGAGACACTCAGTCCTAGGGAACAGACAGGGGAGACACTCAGTCCTAGGGAACAGACAGGGAGACACTCAGTCCTAGGGAACAGACAGGGGAACACTCAGTCCTAGGAAACAGAAGGGGAACACTCAGTCCTAGGAACAGACAGGGAGACACTCAGTCCTAGGGAACAGACAGGGAGACACTCAGTCCTAGGGAACAGACAGGGGAGACACCCAGTCCTAGGGAACAGACAGGGAGACACTCAGTCCTAGGGAACAGACAGGGGAACACTCAGTCCTAGGGAACACTCAGCCCTAGGGAACAGACAGAGAGACACTCAGTCCTAGGGAACAGACAGGGGAACACTCAGTCCTAGGGAACACTCAGTCCTAGGGAACAGACAGAGAGACACTCAGTCCTAGGGAACAGACAGGGGAACACTCATTCCTAGGAACAGACAGGGAGACACTCAGTCCTAGGGAACACTCAGTCCTAGGAACAGACAGAGAGACACTCAGTCCTAGGGAACAGACAGGGGAACACTCATTCCTAGGGAACAGACAGGGAGACACTCAGTCCTAGGGAACACTCAGTCCTAAGGAACAGACAGAGAGACACTCAGTCCTAGGGAACAGACAGGGAGACACTCAGTCCTAGGGAACAGACAGGGGAACACTCAGTCCTAGGGAACAGACAGGGGAACAGACAGGGGAACACTCAGTCCTAGGGAACACTCAGTCCTAGGGAACAGACAGGGGAACACTCAGTCCTAGGGAACAGACAAGGGAACACTCAGTCCTAGGGAACAGACAGGGAGACACTCAGTCCTAGGGAACACTCAGTCCTAGGGAACAGACAGGGGAACACTCAGTCCTAGGGAACAGACAGGGAACAGACAGGGGAACACTCAGTCCTAGGGAACACTCAGTCCTAGGGAACAGACAGGGGAGACACTCAGTCCTAGGGAACAGACAGAGAGACACTCAGTCCTAGGGGACTGACAGGGAGACACTCAGTCCTAGGGAACAGACAGGGGAACACTCAGTCCTAGGGAACAGACAGGGGAACACTCAGTCCTAGGGAACAGACAGGGGAACACTCAGTCCTAGGGAACAGACAGGGGAACACTCATTCCTAGGGAACAGACAGGGAGACACTCAGTCCTAGGGAACAGACAGGGAGACACTCAGTCCTAGGGAACAGACAGGGGAACACTCAGTCCTCGGGAACAGACAGGGGAACAGACAGGGGAACACTCAGTCCTAGGGAACACTCAGTCCTAGGGAACAGACAGGGGAACACTCAGTCCAAGGGAACAGACAGGGGAACACTCAGTCCTAGGGAACAGACAGGGGAGACACTCAGTCCTAGGGAACACTCAGTCCTAGGGAACAGACAGGGGAACACTCAGTCCTAGGGAACAGACAGGGGAACAGACAGGGGAACACTCAGTCATAGGGAACACTCAGTCCTAGGGAACAGACAGGGGAACACTCAGTCCTAGGGAACAGACAGGGGAACACTCAGTCCTAGGGAACAGACAGGGGAACACTCAGTCCTAGGGAACAGACAGGGGAGACACTCAGTCCTAGGGAATAGACAGGGAGACACTCAGTCCTAGGGAACAGACAGGGAGACACCCAGTCCTAGGGAACAGACAGGGGAACACTCAGTCCTAGGGAACAGACAGAGAGACACTCAGTCCTAGGGAACAGACAGGGAGACACTCAGTCCTAGGGAACAGACAGGGGAGACACTCAGTCCTAGGGAACAGACAGGGGAACACTCAGTCCTAGGGAACAGACAGGGGAACACTCAGTCCTAGGGAACAGACAGGGGAACACTCAGTCCTAGGGAACAGACAGGGAGACACTCAGTCCTAGGGAACAGACAGGGAGACACTCAGTCCTAGGGAACAGACAGGGGAACACTCAGTCCTAGGGAACAGACAGGGAGACACTCAGTCCTAGGGAACAGACAGGGGAACACTCAGTCCTAGGGAACAGACAGGGGAACAGACAGGGGAACACTCATTCCTAGGGAACACTCAGTCCTAGGGAACAGACAGGGGAACACTCAGTCCTAGGGAACAGACAGGGGAACACTCAGTCCTAGGGAACAGACAGGGGAGACACTCAGTCCTAGGGAACACTCAGTCCTAGGGAACAGACAGGGGAACACTCAGTCCTAGGGAACAGACAGGGGAACAGACAGGGGAACACTCAGTCCTAGGGAACACTCAGTCCTAGGGAACAGACAGGGGAGACACTCAGTCCTAGGGAACAGACAGGGGAACACTCAGTCCTAGGGAACAGACAGGGGAACACTCAGTCCTAGGGAACAGACAGGGGAACACTCAGTCCTAGGGAACAGACAGGGGAACACTCATTCCTAGGGAACAGACAGGGAGACACTCAGTCCTAGGGAACAGACAGGGAGACACTCAGTCCTAGGGAACAGACAGGGGAGACACTCAGTCCTAGGGAACAGACAGGGAGACACTCAGTCCTAGGGAACAGACAGGGAGACACTCAGTCCTAGGGAACAGACAGGGGAACACTCAGTCCTCGGGAACAGACAGGGGAACAGACAGGGGAACACTCAGTCCTAGGGAACACTCAGTCCTAGGGAACAGACAGGGGAACACTCAGTCCTAGGGAACAGACAGGGGAACACTCAGTCCTAGGGAACAGACAGGGGAGACACTCAGTCCTAGGGAACACTCAGTCCTAGGGAACAGACAGGGGAACACTCAGTCCTAGGGAACAGACAGGGGAACAGACAGGGGAACACTCAGTCATAGGGAACACTCAGTCCTAGGGAACAGACAGGGGAACACTCAGTCCTAGGGAACAGACAGGGGAACACTCAGTCCTAGGGAACAGACAGGGGAACACTCAGTCCTAGGGAACAGACAGGGGAGACACTCAGTCCTAGGGAATAGACAGGGAGACACTCAGTCCTAGGGAACAGACAGGGAGACACCCAGTCCTAGGGAACAGACAGGGGAACACTCAGTCCTAGGGAACAGACAGAGAGACACTCAGTCCTAGGGAACAGACAGGGAGACACTCAGTCCTAGGGAACAGACAGGGGAGACACTCAGTCCTAGGGAACAGACAGGGGAACACTCAGTCCTAGGGAACAGACAGGGGAACACTCAGTCCTAGGAAACAGACAGGGGAACACTCAGTCCTAGGGAACAGACAGGGAGACACTCAGTCCTAGGGAACAGACAGGGGAGACACTCAGTCCTAGGGAACAGACAGGGGAACACTCAGTCCTAGGGAACAGACAGGGGAACACTCATTCCTAGGGAACAGACAGGGAGACACTCAGTCCTAGGGAACAGACAGGGAGACACTCAGTCCTAGGGAACAGACAGGGAGACACTCAGTCCTAGGGAACAGACAGGGAGACACTCAGTCCTAGGGAACAGACAGGGGAGACACTCAGTCCTAGGGAACAGACAGGGAGACACTCAGTCCTAGGGAACAGACAGGGAGACACTCAGTCCTAGGGAACAGACAGGGAGACGCTCAGTCCTAGGGAACAGACAGGGAGACACTCAGTCCTAGGGAACAGACAGGGGAACACTCAGTCCTAGGGAACAGACAGGGAGACGCTCAGTCCTAGGGAACAGACAGGGAGACACTCAGTCCTAGGGAACAGACAGGGGAACACTCAGTCCTAGGGAACAGACAGGGGAACACTCAGTCCTAGGGAACAGACAGGGGAACAGACAGGGGAACACTCAGTCCTAGGGAACACTCAGTCCTAGGGAACAGACAGGGGAACACTCAGTCCTAGGGAACAGACAGGGGAACACTCAGTCCTAGGGAACAGACAGGGGAACACTCAGTCCTAGGGAACAGACAGGGGAGACACTCAGTCCTAGGGAATAGACAGGGAGACACTCAGTCCTAGGGAACAGACAGGGAGACACTCAGTCCTAGGGAACAGACAGGGAGACACTCAGTCCTAGGGAACAGACAGGGGAGACACTCAGTCCTAGGGAACAGACAGGGGAACACTCAGTCCTAGGGAACAGACAGGGGAACACTCAGTCCTAGGAAACAGACAGGGGAACACTCAGTCCTAGGGAACAGACAGGGAGACACTCAGTCCTAGGGAACAGACAGGGGAGACACTCAGTCCTAGGGAACAGACAGGGGAACACTCAGTCCTAGGGAACAGACAGGGGAACACTCAGTCCTAGGAAACAGACAGGGGAACACTCAGTCCTATGGAATAGACAGGGGAGACACTCAGTCCTAGGGAACAGACAGGGGAGACACTCAGTCCTAGGGAACAGACAGGGGAGACACTCAGTCCTAGGGAACAGACAGGGGAGACACTCAGTCCTAGGGAACAGACAGGGAGACACTCAGTCCTAGGGAACAGACAGGGGAACACTCAGTCCTAGGAAACAGAAGGGGAACACTCAGTCCTAGGGAACAGACAGGGGAGACACTCAGTCCTAGGGAACAGACAGGGGAGACACTCAGTCCTAGGGAACAGACAGGGGAGACACTCAGTCCTAGGGAACAGACAGGGAGACACTCAGTCCTAGGGAACAGACAGGGGAACACTCAGTCCTAGGGAACACTCAGCCCTAGGGAACAGACAGAGAGACACTCAGTCCTAGGGAACAGACAGGGGAACACTCAGTCCTAGGGAACACTCAGTCCTAGGGAACAGACAGAGAGACACTCAGTCCTAGGGAACAGACAGGGGAACACTCATTCCTAGGGAACAGACAGGGAGACACTCAGTCCTAGGGAACACTCAGTCCTAGGGAACAGACAGAGAGACACTCAGTCCTAGGGAACAGACAGGGGAACACTCATTCCTAGGGAACAGACAGGGAGACACTCAGTCCTAGGGAACACTCAGTCCTAAGGAACAGACAGAGAGACACTCAGTCCTAGGGAACAGACAGGGAGACACTCAGTCCTAGGGAACAGACAGGGGAACACTCAGTCCTAGGGAACAGACAGGGGAACAGACAGGGGAACACTCAGTCCTAGGGAACACTCAGTCCTAGGGAACAGACAGGGGAACACTCAGTCCTAGGGAACAGACAGGGGAACACTCAGTCCTAGGGAACAGACAGGGGAGACACTCAGTCCTAGGGAACACTCAGTCCTAGGGAACAGACAGGGGAACACTCAGTCCTAGGGAACAGACAGGGAACAGACAGGGAACACTCAGTCCTAGGGAACACTCAGTCCTAGGGAACAGACAGGGGAGACACTCAGTCCTAGGGAACAGACAGAGAGACACTCAGTCCTAGGGGACTGACAGGGAGACACTCAGTCCTAGGGAACAGACAGGGGAACACTCAGTCCTAGGGAACAGACAGGGGAACACTCAGTCCTAGGGAACAGACAGGGGAACACTCAGTCCTAGGGAACAGACAGGGGAACACTCATTCCTAGGGAACAGACAGGGAGACACTCAGTCCTAGGGAACAGACAGGGAGACACTCAGTCCTAGGGAACAGACAGGGGAGACACTCAGTCCTAGGGAACAGACAGGGAGACACTCAGTCCTAGGGAACAGACAGGGAGACACTCAGTCCTAGGGAACAGACAGGGGAACACTCAGTCCTCGGGAACAGACAGGGGAACAGACAGGGGAACACTCAGTCCTAGGGAACACTCAGTCCTAGGGAACAGACAGGGGAACACTCAGTCCAAGGGAACAGACAGGGGAACACTCAGTCCTAGGGAACAGACAGGGAGACACTCAGTCCTAGGGAACACTCAGTCCTAGGGAACAGACAGGGGAACACTCAGTCCTAGGGAACAGACAGGGAACAGACAGGGGAACACTCAGTCATAGGGAACACTCAGTCCTAGGAACAGACAGGGGAACACTCAGTCCTAGGGAACAGACAGGGAACACTCAGTCCTAGGGAACAGACAGGGGAACACTCAGTCCTAGGGAACAGACAGGGAGACACTCAGTCCTAGGGAATAGACAGGAGACACTCAGTCCTAGGGAACAGACAGGAGACACCCAGTCCTAGGGAACAGACAGGGGAACACTCAGTCCTAGGAACAGACAGAGAGACACTCAGTCCTAGGGAACAGACAGGGAGACACTCAGTCCTAGGGAACAGACAGGGGAGACACTCAGTCCTAGGGAACAGACAGGGGAACACTCAGTCCTAGGGAACAGACAGGGGAACACTCAGTCCTAGGAAACAGACAGGGGAACACTCAGTCCTAGGGAACAGACAGGGAGACACTCAGTCCTAGGGAACAGACAGGGGAGACACTCAGTCCTAGGGAACAGACAGGGGAACACTCAGTCCTAGGGAACAGACAGGGAGACACTCAGTCCTAGGGAACAGACAGGGGAACACTCAGTCCTAGGGAACAGACAGGGGAACAGACAGGGGAACACTCAGTCCTAGGGAACACTCAGTCCTAGGGAACAGACAGGGGAACACTCAGTCCTAGGGAACAGACAGGGGAACACTCAGTCCTAGGGAACAGACAGGGGAGACACTCAGTCCTAGGGAACACTCAGTCCTAGGGAACAGACAGGGGAACACTCAGTCCTAGGGAACAGACAGGGGAACAGACAGGGGAACACTCAGTCCTAGGGAACACTCAGTCCTAGGGAACAGACAGGGGAGACACTCAGTCCTAGGGAACAGACAGAGAGACACTCAGTCCTAGGGGACTGACAGGGAGACACTCAGTCCTAGGGAACAGACAGGGGAACACTCAGTCCTAGGGAACAGACAGGGGAACACTCAGTCCTAGGGAACAGACAGGGGAACACTCAGTCCTAGGGAACAGACAGGGGAACACTCATTCCTAGGGAACAGACAGGGAGACACTCAGTCCTAGGGAACAGACAGGGAGACACTCAGTCCTAGGGAACAGACAGGGAGACACTCAGTCCTAGGGAACAGACAGGGAGACACTCAGTCCTAGGGAACAGACAGGGAGACACTCAGTCCTAGGGAACAGACAGGGGAACACTCAGTCCTCGGGAACAGACAGGGGAACAGACAGGGGAACACTCAGTCCTAGGGAACACTCAGTCCTAGGGAACAGACAGGGGAACACTCAGTCCTAGGGAACAGACAGGGGAACACTCAGTCCTAGGGAACAGACAGGGGAGACACTCAGTCCTAGGGAACACTCAGTCCTAGGGAACAGACAGGGGAACACTCAGTCCTAGGGAACAGACAGGGGAACAGACAGGGGAACACTCAGTCCTAGGGAACAGACAGGGGAACACTCAGTCCTAGGGAACAGACAGGGGAGACACTCAGTCCTAGGGAACACTCAGTCCTAGGGAACAGACAGGGAGACACCCAGTCCTAGGGAACAGACAGGGGAACACTCAGTCCTAGGGAACAGACAGAGAGACACTCAGTCCTAGGGAACAGACAGGGAGACACTCAGTCCTAGGGAACAGACAGGGGAGACACTCAGTCCTAGGGAACAGACAGGGGAACACTCAGTCCTAGGGAACAGACAGGGGAACACTCAGTCCTAGGAAACAGACAGGGGAACACTCAGTCCTAGGGAACAGACAGGGAGACACTCAGTCCTAGGGAACAGACAGGGGAGACACTCAGTCCTAGGGAACAGACAGGGGAACACTCAGTCCTAGGGAACAGACAGGGGAACACTCAGTCCTAGGAAACAGACAGGGGAACACTCAGTCCTATGGAATAGACAGGGGAGACACTCAGTCCTAGGGAACAGACAGGGGAGACACTCAGTCCTAGGGAACAGACAGGGGAGACACTCAGTCCTAGGGAACAGACAGGGGAGACACTCAGTCCTAGGGAACAGACAGGGAGACACTCAGTCCTAGGGAACAGACAGGGGAACACTCAGTCCTAGGAAACAGAAGGGGAACACTCAGTCCTAGGGAACAGACAGGGAGACACTCAGTCCTAGGGAACAGACAGGGGAGACACTCAGTCCTAGGGAACAGACAGGGAGACACTCAGTCCTAGGGAACAGACAGGGAGACACTCAGTCCTAGGGAACAGACAGGGGAACACTCAGTCCTAGGGAACACTCAGCCCTAGGGAACAGACAGAGAGACACTCAGTCCTAGGGAACAGACAGGGGAACACTCAGTCCTAGGGAACACTCAGTCCTAGGGAACAGACAGAGAGACACTCAGTCCTAGGGAACAGACAGGGGAACACTCATTCCTAGGGAACAGACAGGGAGACACTCAGTCCTAGGGAACACTCAGTCCTAGGGAACAGACAGAGAGACACTCAGTCCTAGGGAACAGACAGGGGAACACTCATTCCTAGGGAACAGACAGGGAGACACTCAGTCCTAGGGAACACTCAGTCCTAGGGAACAGACAGAGAGACACTCAGTCCTAGGGAACAGACAGGGAGACACTCAGTCCTAGGGAACAGACAGGGGAACACTCAGTCCTAGGGAACAGACAGGGGAACAGACAGGGGAACACTCAGTCCTAGGGAACACTCAGTCCTAGGGAACAGACAGGGGAACACTCAGTCCTAGGGAACAGACAGGGGAACACTCAGTCCTAGGGAACAGACAGGGGAGACACTCAGTCCTAGGGAACACTCAGTCCTAGGGAACAGACAGGGGAACACTCAGTCCTAGGGAACAGACAGGGGAACAGACAGGGGAACACTCAGTCCTAGGGAACACTCAGTCCTAGGGAACAGACAGGGGAACACTCAGTCCTAGGGAACAGACAGGGGAACACTCAGTCCTAGGGAACAGACAGGGGAACACTCAGTCCTAGGGAACAGACAGGGGAGACACTCAGTCCTAGGGAATAGACAGGGAGACACTCAGTCCTAGGGAACAGACAGGGAGACACTCAGTCCTAGAGAACAGACAGGGGAACACTCAGTCCTAGGGAACAGACAGAGAGACACTCAGTCCTAGGGAACAGACAGGGAGACACTCAGTCCTAGGGAACAGACAGGGGAGACACTCAGTCCTAGGGAACAGACAGGGGAACACTCAGTCCTAGGAACAGACAGGGGAACACTCAGTCCTAGGAAACAGACAGGGAACACTCAGTCCTAGGGAACAGACAGGGAGACACTCAGTCCTAGGGAACAGACAGGGGAGACACTCAGTCCTAGGGAACAGACAGGGGAACACTCAGTCCTAGGGAACAGACAGGGGAACACTCAGTCCTAGGAAACAGACAGGGGAACACTCAGTCCTATGGAATAGACAGGGGAGACACTCAGTCCTAGGGAACAGACAGGGGAGACACTCAGTCCTAGGGAACAGACAGGGGAGACACTCAGTCCTAGGGAACAGACAGGGAGACACTCAGTCCTAGGGAACAGACAGGGAGACACTCAGTCCTAGGGAACAGACAGGGGAACACTCAGTCCTAGGAAACAGAAGGGGAACACTCAGTCCTAGGGAACAGACAGGGGAGACACTCAGTCCTAGGGAACAGACAGGGGAGACACTCAGTCCTAGGGAACAGACAGGGGAGACACTCAGTCCTAGGGAACAGACAGGGAGACATTCAGTCCTAGGGAACAGACAGGGGAACACTCAGTCCTAGGGAACACTCAGCCCTAGGGAACAGACAGAGAGACACTCAGTCCTAGGGAACAGACAGGGGAACACTCAGTCCTAGGGAACAGACAGGGAGACACTCAGTCCTAGGGAACAGACAGGGAGACACTCAGTCCTAGGGAACAGACAGGGAGACACTCAGTCCTAGGGAACAGACAGGGAGACACTCAGTCCTAGGGAACAGACAGGGAGACACTCAGTCCTAGGGAACAGACAGGGAGACACTCAGTCCTAGGGAACAGACAGGGAGACGCTCAGTCCTAGGGAACAGACAGGGAGACACTCAGTCCTAGGGAACAGACAGGGGAACACTCAGTCCTAGGGAACAGACAGGGAGACGCTCAGTCCTAGGGAACAGACAGGGAGACACTCAGTCCTAGGGAACAGACAGGGGAACACTCAGTCCTAGGGAACAGACAGGGGAACACTCATTCCTAGGGAACAGACAGGGAGACACTCAGTCCTAGGGAACAGACAGGGGAACACTCAGTCCTAGGGAACAGACAGGGAGACACTCAGTCCTAGGGAACAGACAGGGAGACACTCAGTCCTAGGGAACAGACAGGGGAGACACTCAGTCCTAGGGAACAGACAGGGAGACACTCAGTCCTAGGGAACAGACAGGGGAACACTCAGTCCTAGGGAACAGACAGGGAGACGCTCAGTCCTAGGGAACAGACAGGGAGACACTCAGTCCTAGGGAACAGACAGGGGAACACTCAGTCCTAGGGAACAGACAGGGGAACACTCAGTCCTAGGGAACAGACAGGGGAACAGACAGGGGAACACTCAGTCCTAGGGAACATTCAGTCCTAGGGAACAGACAGGGAGACACTCAGTCCTAGGGAACACTCAGTCCTAGGGAACAGACAGGGAGACACTCAGTCCTAGGGAACACTCAGTCCTAGGGAACAGACAGGGGAACACTCAGTCCTAGGGAACACTCAGTCCTAGGGAACAGACAGGGAGACACTCAGTCCTAGGGAACAGACAGGGAGACACTCAGTCTTAGGGAACAGACAGGGGAACAGACAGGGAGACACTCAGTCCTAGGGAACACTCAGTCCTAGGGAACAGACAGGGAGACACTCAGTCCGAGGGAACAGACAGGGGAACACTCAGTCCTAGGGAACAGACAGGGGAACACTCAGTCCTATTGAACAGACAGGGAGACACTCAGTCCTAGGGAACAGACAGGGAGACACTCAGTCCTAGGGAACAGACAGGGGAACACTCAGTCCTAGGGAACAGACAGGGAGACACTCAGTCCTAGGGAACAGACAGGGGAACACTCAGTCCTAGGGAACAGACAGGGAGACACTCAGTCCTAGGGAACAGACAGGGGAACACTCAGTCCTAGGGAACAGACAGGGAGATACTCAGTCCTAGGGAACAGACAGAGAGACACTCAGTCCTAGGGAACAGACAGAGAGACACTCAGTCCTAGGGAACAGACAGGGGAACACTCAGTCCTAGGGAACAGACAGGGAGACACTCAGTCCTAGGGAACAGACAGAGAGACACTCAGTCCTAGGGAACAGACAGGGGAACACTCAGTCCTAGGGAACAGACAGGGGAGACACTCAGTCCTAGGGAACAGACAGGGAGACACTCAGTCCTAGGGAACTGACAGGGAGACACTCAGTCCTAGGAACAGACAGGGGAACACTCAGTCCTAGGGAACAGACAGGAGATACTCAGTCCTAGGGAACAGACAGAGAGACACTCAGTCCTAGGGAACAGACAGGGGAACACTCAGTCCTAGGGAACAGACAGGGAGACACTCAGTCCTAGGGAACAGACAGAGAGACACTCAGTCCTAGGGAACAGACAGGGGAACACTCAGTCCTAGGGAACAGACAGGGAGACACTCATTCCTAGGGAACAGACAGAGAGACACTCAGTCCTAGGGGACTGACAGGGAGACACTCAGTCCTAGGGAACAGACAGGGGAACACTCAGTCCTAGGGAACAGACAGGGGAACACTCAGTCCTAGGGAACAGACAGGGGAACACTCAGTCCTAGGGAACAGACAGGGGAACACTCATTCCTAGGGAACAGACAGGGAGACACTCAGTCCTAGGGAACAGACAGGGAGACACTCAGTCCTAGGGAACAGACAGGGAGACACTCAGTCCTAGGGAACAGACAGGGAGACACTCAGTCCTAGGGAACAGACAGGGAGACACTCAGTCCTAGGGAACAGACAGGGAGACACTCAGTCCTAGGGAACAGACAGGGAGACACTCAGTCCTAGGGAACAGACAGGGAGACGCTCAGTCCTAGGGAACAGACAGGGAGACACTCAGTCCTAGGGAACAGACAGGGAACACTCAGTCCTAGGGAACAGACAGGGAGACGCTCAGTCCTAGGGAACAGACAGGGAGACACTCAGTCCTAGGGAACAGACAGGGGAACACTCAGTCCTAGGGAACAGACAGGGGAACACTCAGTCCTAGGGAACAGACAGGGGAACAGACAGGGGAACACTCAGTCCTAGGGAACACTCAGTCCTAGGGAACAGACAGGGGAACACTCAGTCCTAGGGAACAGACAGGGGAACACTCAGTCCTAGGGAACAGACAGGGGAGACACTCAGTCCTAGGGAACACTCAGTCCTAGGGAACAGACAGGGGAACACTCAGTCCTAGGGAACAGACAGGGGAACAGACAGGGGAACACTCAGTCCTAGGGAACACTCAGTCCTAGGGAACAGACAGGGGAACACTCAGTCCTAGGGAACAGACAGGGGAACACTCAGTCCTAGGGAACAGACAGGGGAACACTCAGTCCTAGGGAACAGACAGGGGAGACACTCAGTCCTAGGGAATAGACAGGGAGACACTCAGTCCTAGGGAACAGACAGGGAGACACTCAGTCCTAGGGAACAGACAGGGGAACACTCAGTCCTAGGGAACAGACAGAGAGACACTCAGTCCTAGGGAACAGACAGGGAGACACTCAGTCCTAGGGAACAGACAGGGGAGACACTCAGTCCTAGGAAACAGACAGGGGAACACTCAGTCCTAGGGAACAGACAGGGAGACACTCAGTCCTAGGGAACAGACAGGGGAGACACTCAGTCCTAGGGAACAGACAGGGGAACACTCAGTCCTAGGGAACAGACAGGGAGACACTCAGTCCTAGGGAACACTCAGTCCTAAGGAACAGACAGAGAGACACTCAGTCCTAGGGAACAGACAGGGAGACACTCAGTCCTAGGGAACAGACAGGGGAACACTCAGTCCTAGGGAACAGACAGGGGAACAGACAGGGGAACACTCAGTCCTAGGGAACACTCAGTCCTAGGGAACAGACAGGGGAACACTCAGTCCTAGGGAACAGACAGGGGAACACTCAGTCCTAGGGAACAGACAGGGGAGACACTCAGTCCTAGGGAACACTCAGTCCTAGGGAACAGACAGGGGAGACACTCAGTCCTAGGGAACAGACAGGGGAGACACTCAGTCCTAGGGAACAGACAGGGGAGACACTCAGTCCTAGGGAACAGACAGGGAGACACTCAGTCCTAGGGAACAGACAGGGGAACACTCAGTCCTAGGGAACACTCAGCCCTAGGGAACAGACAGAGAGACACTCAGTCCTAGGGAACAGACAGGGGAACACTCAGTCCTAGGGAACACTCAGTCCTAGGGAACAGACAGAGAGACACTCAGTCCTAGGGAACAGACAGGGGAACACTCATTCCTAGGGAACAGACAGGGAGACACTCAGTCCTAGGGAACACTCAGTCCTAGGGAACAGACAGAGAGACACTCAGTCCTAGGAACAGACAGGGGAACACTCATTCCTAGGGAACAGACAGGAGACACTCAGTCCTAGGGAACACTCAGTCCTAAGGAACAGACAGAGAGACACTCAGTCCTAGGAACAGACAGGGAGACACTCAGTCCTAGGGAACAGACAGGGGAACACTCAGTCCTAGGGAACAGACAGGGGAACAGACAGGGGAACACTCAGTCCTAGGGAACACTCAGTCCTAGGGAACAGACAGGGAACACTCAGTCCTAGGGAACAGACAGGGGAACACTCAGTCCTAGGGAACAGACAGGGGAGACACTCAGTCCTAGGGAACACTCAGTCCTAGGGAACAGACAGGGAACACTCCAGTCCTAGGGAACAGACAGGGGAACAGACAGGGGAACACTCAGTCCTAGGGAACACTCAGTCCTAGGGAACAGACAGGGGAGACACTCAGTCCTAGGGAACAGACAGAGAGACACTCAGTCCTAGGGGACTGACAGGGAGACACTCAGTCCTAGGGAACAGACAGGGGAACACTCAGTCCTAGGGAACAGACAGGGGAACACTCAGTCCTAGGGAACAGACAGGGGAACACTCAGTCCTAGGGAACAGACAGGGGAACACTCATTCCTAGGGAACAGACAGGGAGACACTCAGTCCAAGGGAACAGACAGGGAGACACTCAGTCCTAGGGTACAGACAGGGAGACACTCAGTCCTAGGGAACAGACAGGGAGACACTCAGTCCTAGGGAACAGACAGGGAGACACTCAGTCCTAGGGAACAGACAGGGGAACACTCAGTCCTCGGGAACAGACAGGGGAACAGACAGGGGAACACTCAGTCCTAGGGAACACTCAGTCCTAGGAACAGACAGGGAACACTCAGTCCTAGGGAACAGACAGGGAACACTCAGTCCTAGGGAACAGACAGGGGAGACACTCAGTCCTAGGGAACACTCAGTCCTAGGGAACAGACAGGGGAACACTCAGTCCTAGGGAACAGACAGGAACAGACAGGGGAACACTCAGTCATAGGGAACACTCAGTCCTAGGGAACAGACAGGGGAACACTCAGTCCTAGGGAACAGACAGGGGAACAGTCCTAGAACAGACAGGGAACACTCAGTCCTAGGGAACAGACAGGGGAGACACTCAGTCCTAGGAATAGACAGGGAGACACTCAGTCCTAGGGGACTGACAGGGAGACACTCAGTCCTAGGGAACAGACAGGGGAACACTCAGTCCTAGGGAACAGACAGGGGAACACTCAGTCCTAGGGAACAGACAGGGGAACACTCAGTCCTAGGAACAGACAGGAACACTCATTCCTAGGGAACAGACAGGGAGACACTCAGTCCTAGGGAACAGACAGGAGACACTCAGTCCCAGGAACAGACAGGAGACACTCAGTCCTAGGGAACAGACAGGGAGACACTCAGTCCTAGGGAACAGACAGGGAGACACTCAGTCCTAGGGAACAGACAGGGAACACTCAGTCCTCGGGAACAGACAGGGAACAGACAGGGGAACACTCAGTCCTAGGGAACACTCAGTCCTAGGGAACAGACAGGGAACACTCAGTCCTAGGGAACAGACAGGGGAACACTCAGTCCTAGGGAACAGACAGGGGAGACACTCAGTCCTAGGGAACACTCAGTCCTAGGGAACAGACAGGGGAACACTCAGTCCTAGGGAACAGACAGGAACAGACAGGGGAACACTCAGTCATAGGAACACTCAGTCCTAGGGACAGACAGGGGAACACTCAGTCCTAGGGAACAGAAGGGAACACTCAGTCCTAGGGAACAGACAGGGGAGACACTCAGTCCTAGGGAATAGACAGGAGACACTCAGTCCTAGGGAACAGACAGGGAGACACCCAGTCCTAGGGAACAGACAGGGGAACACTCAGTCCTAGGGAACAGACAGAGAGACACTCAGTCCTAGGGAACAGACAGGGAGACACTCAGTCCTAGGAACAGACAGGGAACACTCAGTCTAGGGAACAGACAGGGGAGACACTCAGTCCTAGGAACAGACAGGGAGTCCTACACAGGGGAGACACTCAGTCCTAGGGAACAGACAGGGGAGACACTCAGTCCTAGGGAACAGACAGGGGGAACACTCAGTCCTAGGGAACAGACAGGGGAACACTCAGTCCTAGGGAACAGACAGGGGAACACTCAGTCCTAGGGAACAGACAGGGGAACACTCAGTCCTAGGGAACAGACAGGGAGACACTCAGTCCTCTCATAGGAGACACTGTCCTAGGGAACAGACAGGGGAGACACTCAGTCCTAGGGAACAGACAGGGAGACACTCAGTCCTAGGGAAGACAGGGAACACTCAGTCCTAGGAAACAGAAGGGGAACACCAGGGGAACAGACAGGGAGACACTCAGTCCTAGGGAACAGACAGGAGACACTCAGTCCTAGGGAACAGACAGGGGACACTCAGTCCTAGGAACAGACAGGGGAACACTCAGTCCTAGGAACAGACAGAGAGACACTCAGTCCTAGGAACAGACAGGGGAACACTCAGTCCTAGGAACACTCACAGGAACAGACAGAGACACTCAGTCCTAGGGAACAGACAGGGGAACACTCAGTCCTAGGGAACAGACAGGGAACACTCAGTCCTAGGGAACACTCAGTCCTAGGAACAGACAGAGAGACACTCAGTCCTAGGAACAGACAGGGGAACACTCATTCCTAGGGAACAGACAGGGAGACACTCAGTCCTAGGGAACAGACAGGGAGACACTCAGTCCTAGGGAACAGACAGGGGAACACTCAGTCCTAGGGAACAGACAGGGAACAGACACACTCAGTCCTAGGGAACACTCAGTCCTAGGAACAGACAGGGGAGACACTCAGTCCTAGGGAACAGACAGGGGAACACTCAGTCCTAGGGAACAGACAGGGGAGACACTCAGTCCTAGGGAACACTCAGTCCTAGGGAACAGACAGGGGAACACTCAGTCCTAGGGAACAGACAGGGGAACAGACAGGGGAACACTCAGTCCTAGGGAACACTCAGTCCTAGGGAACAGACAGGGGAACACTCAGTCCTAGGGAACAGACAGGGGAACACTCAGTCCTAGGGAACAGACAGGGGAACACTCAGTCCTAGGGAACAGACAGGGGAGACACTCAGTCCTAGGGAATAGACAGGGAGACACTCAGTCCTAGGGAACAGACAGGGAGACACTCAGTCCTAGAGAACAGACAGGGGAACACTCAGTCCTAGGGAACAGACAGAGAGACACTCAGTCCTAGGGAACAGACAGGGAGACACTCAGTCCTAGGGAACAGACAGGGAGACACTCAGTCCTAGGGAACAGACAGGGGAACACTCAGTCCTAGGGAACAGACAGGGGAACACTCAGTCCTAGGAAACAGACAGGGGAACACTCAGTCCTATGGAATAGACAGGGGAGACACTCAGTCCTAGGAACAGACAGGGGAGACACTCAGTCCTAGGGAACAGACAGGGGAGACACTCAGTCCTAGGGAACAGACAGGGGAGACACTCAGTCCTAGGGAACAGACAGGGAACACTCAGTCCTAGGAACAGACAGGGGAACACTCAGTCCTAGGAAACAGAAGGGGAACACTCAGTCCTAGGGAACAGACAGGGAGACACTCAGTCCTAGGGAACAGACAGGGGAGACACTCAGTCCTAGGGAACAGACAGGGGAGACACTCAGTCCTAGGGAACAGACAGGGAGACATTCAGTCCTAGGGAACAGACAGGGGAACACTCAGTCCTAGGGAACACTCAGCCCTAGGGAACAGACAGAGAGACACTCAGTCCTAGGGAACAGACAGGGGAACACTCAGTCCTAGGGAACACTCAGTCCTAGGGAACAGACAGAGAGACACTCAGTCCTAGGGAACAGACAGGGGAACACTCATTCCTAGGGAACAGACAGGGAGACACTCAGTCCTAGGGAACACTCAGTCCTAGGGAACAGACAGAGAGACACTCAGTCCTAGGGAACAGACAGGGAACACTCATTCCTAGGGAACAGACAGGAGACACTCAGTCCTGGGGAACACTCAGTCCTAGGGAACAGACAGAGAGACACTCAGTCCTAGGGAACAGACAGGGAGACACTCAGTCCTAGGGAACAGACAGGGGAGACACTCAGTCCTAGGGAACAGACAGGGAGACACTCAGTCCTATGGAATAGACAGGGAGACACTCAGTCCTAGGGAACAGACAGGGAGACACTCAGTCCTAGGGAACACTCAGTCCTAGGGAACAGACAGAGAGACACTCAGTCCTAGGGAACAGACAGGGAGACACTCAGTCCTAGGGAACAGACAGGGAGACACTCAGTCCTAGGGAACAGACAGGGGAGACACTCAGTCCTAGGGAACAGACAGGGGAACACTCAGTCCTAGGGAACAGACAGGGGAACACTCAGTCCTAGGAAACAGACAGGGGAACACTCAGTCCTAGGGAACAGACAGGGAGACACTCAGTCCTAGGGAACAGACAGGGAGACACTCAGTCCTAGGGAACAGACAGGGAACACTCAGTCCTAGGGAACAGACAGGGGAACACTCAGTCCTAGGAAACAGACAGGGAACACTCAGTCCTATGGAATAGACAGGGAGACACTCAGTCCTAGGGAACAGACAGGGGAGACACTCAGTCCTAGGGAACAGACAGGGAGACACTCAGTCCTAGGGAACAGACAGGGGAGACACTCAGTCCTAGGGAACAGACAGGAGACACTCAGTCCTAGGGAACAGACAGGGGAACACTCAGTCCTAGGAAACAGAAGGGGAACACTCAGTCCTAGGGAACAGACAGGGAGACACTCAGTCCTAGGAACAGACAGGGGAGACACTCAGTCCTAGGGAACAGACAGGGGAGACACTCAGTCCTAGGGAACAGACAGGGAGACATTCAGTCCTAGGGAACAGACAGGGGAACACTCAGTCCTAGGGAACACTCAGCCCTAGGGAACAGACAGAGAGACACTCAGTCCTAGGGAACAGACAGGGGAACACTCAGTCCTAGGGAACACTCAGTCCTAGGGAACAGACAGAGAGACACTCAGTCCTAGGGAACAGACAGGGAACACTCATTCCTAGGGAACAGACAGGGAGACACTCAGTCCTAGGGAACACTCAGTCCTAGGGAACAGACAGAGAGACACTCAGTCCTAGGGAACAGACAGGGGAACACTCATTCCTAGGGAACAGACAGGGAGACACTCAGTCCTGGGGAACACTCAGTCCTAGGGAACAGACAGAGAGACACTCAGTCCTAGGGAACAGACAGGGAGACACTCAGTCCTAGGGAACAGACAGGGGAGACACTCAGTCCTAGGGAACAGACAGGGAGACACTCAGTCCTATGGAATAGACAGGGAGACACTCAGTCCTAGGGAACAGACAGGGAGACACTCAGTCCTAGGGAACACTCAGTCCTAGGGAACAGACAGAGAGACACTCAGTCCCAGGGAACAGACAGGGAGACACTCAGTCCTAGGGAACAGACAGGGGAGACACTCAGTCCTAGGGAACAGACAGGGAGACACTCAGTCCTATGGAATAGACAGGGAGACACTCAGTCCTAGGGAACAGACAGGGAGACACTCAGTCCTAGGGAACAGACAGGGAGACACTCAGTCCTAGGGAACAGACAGGGGAACACTCAGTCCTAGGGAACACTCAGTCCTAGGGAACAGACAGAGAGACACTCAGTCCTAGGGAACAGACAGGGAGACACTCAGTCCTAGGGAACACTCAGTCCTAGGGAACACTCAGTCCTAGGGAACAGACAGAGAGACACTCAGTCCTAGGGAACAGACAGGGGAACACTCAGTCCTAGGAACACTCAGTCCTAGGGAACAGACAGAGAGACACTCAGTCCTAGGGAACAGACAGGGGAGACACTCAGTCCTAGGGAACAGACAGGGGAACACTCAGTCCTAGGGAACAGACAGGGGAGACACTCAGTCCTAGGGAACACTCAGTCCTAGGGAACACTCAGTCCTAGGGAACAGACAGAGAGACACTCAGTCCTAGGGAACAGACAGGGAGACACTCAGTCCTAGGGAACAGACAGGGGAGACACTCAGTCCTAGGGAACAGACAGGGGAACACTCAGTCCTAGGGAACAGACAGGGGAACACTCAGTCCTAGGGAACAGACAGGGAGACACTCAGTCCTAGGGAACAGACAGGGAGACACTCAGTCCTATGGAATAGACAGGGAGACACTCAGTCCTATGGAATAGACAGGGAGACACTCAGTCCTATGGAATAGACAGGGAGACACTCAGTCCTAGGGAACAGACAGGGAGACACTCAGTCCTAGGGAATAGACAGGGAGACACTCAGTCCTAGGGAACAGACAGGGGAACACTCAGTCCTAGGGAACACTCAGTCCTAGGGAACAGACAGAGAGACACTCAGTCCTAGGGAACAGACAGGGGAACACTCAGTCCTAGGGAACAGACAGGGGAGACACTCAGTCCTAGGGAACACTCAGTCCTAGGGAACAGACAGAGAGACACTCAGTCCTAGGGAACAGACAGGGGAACACTCAGTCCTAGGGAACAGACAGGGGAGACACTCAGTCCTAGGGAACACTCAGTCCTAGGGAACACTCAGTCCTAGGGAACAGACAGAGAGACACTCAGTCCTAGGGAACAGACAGGGAGACACTCAGTCCTAGGGAACAGACAGGGAGACACTCAGTCCTAGGAACAGACAGGGAGACACTCAGTCCTAGGGAACAGACAGGGAGACACTCAGTCCTAGGGAACAGACAGGGGAGACACTCAGTCCTAGGGAACAGACAGGGAGACACTCAGTCCTAGGGAACAGACAGGGGAACACTCAGTCCTAGGGAACACTCAGCCCTAGGGAACAGACAGAGAGACACTCAGTCCTAGGGAACAGACAGGGGAACACTCAGTCCTAGGGAACACTCAGTCCTAGGGAACAGACAGAGAGACACTCAGTCCTAGGGAACAGACAGGGGAACACTCATTCCTAGGGAACAGACAGGGAGACACTCAGTCCTGGGGAACACTCAGTCCTAGGGAACAGACAGAGAGACACTCAGTCCTAGGGAACAGACAGGGAGACACTCAGTCCTAGGGAACAGACAGGGAGACACTCAGTCCTAGGAACAGACAGGAGACACTCAGTCCTATGGAATAGACAGGGAGACACTCAGTCCTATGGAATAGACAGGGAGACACTCAGTCCTATGGAATAGACAGGGAGACACTCAGTCCTAGGGAACAGACAGGGAGACACTCAGTCCTAGGGAACAGACAGGGGAACACTCAGTCCTAGGGAACAGACAGGGGAGACACTCAGTCCTAGGGAACAGACAGGGAGACACTCAGTCCTAGGGAACAGACAGGGGAACACTCAGTCCTAGGGAACACTCAGTCCTAGGGAACAGACAGAGAGACACTCAGTCCTAGGGAACAGACAGAGAGACACTCAGTCCTAGGGAACAGACAGGGGAGACACTCAGTCCTAGGGAACAGACAGGGGAACACTCAGTCCTAGGGAACAGACAGGGGAGACACTCAGTCCTAGGGAACACTCAGTCCTAGGGAACACTCAGTCCTAGGGAACAGACAGAGAGACACTCAGTCCTAGGGAACAGACAGGGAGACACTCAGTCCTAGGGAACAGACAGGGAGACACTCAGTCCTAGGGAACAGACAGGGGAACACTCAGTCCTAGGGAACAGACAGGGGAACACTCAGTCCTAGGGAACAGACAGGGAGACACTCAGTCCTAGGGAACAGACAGGGAGACACTCAGTCCTATGGAATAGACAGGGAGACACTCAGTCCTATGGAATAGACAGGGAGACACTCAGTCCTATGGAATAGACAGGGAGACACTCAGTCCTAGGGAACAGACAGGGAGACACTCAGTCCTAGGGAATAGACAGGGAGACACTCAGTCCTAGGGAACAGACAGGGGAACACTCAGTCCTAGGGAACACTCAGTCCTAGGGAACAGACAGAGAGACACTCAGTCCTAGGGAACAGACAGGGGAACACTCAGTCCTAGGGAACAGACAGGGGAGACACTCAGTCCTAGGGAACACTCAGTCCTAGGGAACAGACAGAGAGACACTCAGTCCTAGGGAACAGACAGGGGAACACTCAGTCCTAGGGAACAGACAGGGGAGACACTCAGTCCTAGGGAACACTCAGTCCTAGGGAACACTCAGTCCTAGGGAACAGACAGAGAGACACTCAGTCCTAGGGAACAGACAGGGGAGACACTCAGTCCTAGGGAACAGACAGGGGAGACACTCAGTCCTAGGGAACAGACAGGGAGACACTCAGTCCTAGGGAACAGACAGGGGAGACACTCAGTCCTAGGGAACAGACAGGGGAGACACTCAGTCCTAGGGAACAGACAGGGAGACACTCAGTCCTAGGGAACAGACAGGGGAACACTCAGTCCTAGGGAACACTCAGCCCTAGGGAACAGACAGAGAGACACTCAGTCCTAGGGAACAGACAGGGGAACACTCAGTCCTAGGGAACACTCAGTCCTAGGAACAGACAGAGAGACACTCAGTCCTAGGGAACAGACAGGGGAACACTCATTCCTAGGGAACAGACAAGGAGACACTCAGTCCTAGGGAACACTCAGTCCTAGGGAACAGACAGAGAGACACTCAGTCCTAGGGAACAGACAGGGGAACACTCATTCCTAGGGAACAGACAGGGAGACACTCAGTCCTGGGGAACACTCAGTCCTAGGGAACAGACAGAGAGACACTCAGTCCTAGGGAACAGACAGGGAGACACTCAGTCCTAGGGAACAGACAGGGGAGACACTCAGTCCTAGGGAACAGACAGGGAGACACTCAGTCCTAGGGAACAGACAGGGGAACACTCAGTCCTAGGGAACAGACAGGGGAGACACTCAGTCCTAGGGAACAGACAGGGAGACACTCAGTCCTAGGGAACAGACAGGGAGACACTCAGTCCTAGGGAACAGACAGGGGAACACTCAGTCCTAGGGAACACTCAGTCCTAGGGAACAGACAGAGAGACACTCAGTCCTAGGGAACAGACAGGGGAGACACTCAGTCCTAGGGAACACTCAGTCCTAGGGAACACTCAGTCCTAGGGAACAGACAGAGAGACACTCAGTCCTAGGGAACAGACAGGGGAACACTCAGTCCTAGGGAACAGACAGAGAGACACTCAGTCCTAGGGAACAGACAGGGGAGACACTCAGTCCTAGGGAACAGACAGGGGAACACTCAGTCCTAGGGAACAGACAGGGGAGACCCTCAGTCCTAGGGAACACTCAGTCCTAGGGAACACTCAGTCCTAGGGAACAGACAGAGAGACACTCAGTCCTAGGGAACAGACAGGGAGACACTCAGTCCTAGGGAACAGACAGGGGAGACACTCAGTCCTAGGGAACAGACAGGGGAACACTCAGTCCTAGGGAACAGACAGGGGAACACTCAGTCCTAGGGAACAGACAGGGAGACACTCAGTCCTAGGGAAGAGACAGGGAGACACTCAGTCCTATGGAATAGACAGGGAGACACTCAGTCCTAGGGAACAGACAGGGAGACACTCAGTCCTAGGGAATAGACAGGGAGACACTCAGTCCTAGGGAACAGACAGGGAACACTCAGTCCTAGGGAACACTCAGTCCTAGGGAACAGACAGAGAGACACTCAGTCCTAGGAACAGACAGGGGAACACTCAGTCCTAGGAACAGACAGGGGAGACACTCAGTCCTAGGGAACACTCAGTCCTAGGGAACAGACAGAGAGACACTCAGTCCTAGGGAACAGACAGGGGAACACTCAGTCCTAGGGAACAGACAGGGGAGACACTCAGTCCTAGGGAACACTCAGTCCTAGGGAACACTCAGTCCTAGGGAACAGACAGAGAGACACTCAGTCCTAGGGAACAGACAGGGGAGACACTCAGTCCTAGGGAACAGACAGGGGAGACACTCAGTCCTAGGGAACAGACAGGGAGACACTCAGTCCTAGGGAGCAGACAGGGGAACACTCAGTCCTAGGGAACACTCAGCCCTAGGGAACAGACAGAGAGACACTCAGTCCTAGGGAACAGACAGGGGAACACTCAGTCCTAGGGAACACTCAGTCCTAGGGAACAGACAGAGAGACACTCAGTCCTAGGGAACAGACAGGGGAACACTCATTCCTAGGGAACAGACAGGGAGACACTCAGTCCTAGGGAACACTCAGTCCTAGGGAACAGACAGAGAGACACTCAGTCCTAGGGAACACTCAGTCCTAGGGAACAGACAGGGGAACACTCAGTCCTAGGGAACACTCAGTCCTAGGGAACAGACAGAGAGACACTCAGTCCTAGGGAACACTCAGTCCTAGGGAACAGACAGAGAGACACTCAGTCCTAGGGAACAGACAGGGGAACACTCATTCCTAGGGAACAGACAGGGAGACACTCAGTCCTAGGGAACACTCAGTCCTAGGGAACAGACAGAGAGACACTCAGTCCTAGGGAACACTCAGTCCTAGGGAACAGACAGGGGAACACTCAGTCCTAGGGAACACTCAGTCCTAGGGAACAGACAGAGAGACACTCAGTCCTAGGGAACAGACAGGGGAACACTCAGTCCTAGGGAACACTCAGTCCTAGGGAACAGACAGAGAGACACTCAGTCCTAGGGAACACTCAGTCCTAGGGAACAGACAGGGGAACACTCAGTCCTAGGGAACACTCAGTCCTAGGGAACAGACAGAGAGACACTCAGTCCTAGGGAACACTCAGTCCTAGGGAACAGACAGAGAGACACTCAGTCCTAGGGAACACTCAGTCCTAGGGAACAGACAGAGAGACACTCAGTCCTAGGGAACACTCAGTCCTAGGGAACAGACAGAGAGACACTCAGTCCTAGGGAACACTCAGTCCTAGGGAACAGACAGGGAGACACTCAGTCCTACGGAACAGACAGGGGAGACACTCAGTCCTAGGGAACAGACAGGGAGACACTCAGTCCTAGGGAACAGACAGGGGAGACACTCAGTCCTAGGGAACAGACAGGGAGACACTCAGTACTAGGGAACAGACAGGGAAACACTCAGTCCTAGGGAAGGAGACAGGGGAACACTCAGTCCTAGGGAATACTCAGTCCTAGGGAACAGACAGGGAGACACTCAGTCCTAGGGAACTGACAGGGAGATACTCAGTCCTAGGGAACAGACAGGGGAGACACTCAGTCCTAGGGAACAGACAGGGGAGACACTCAGTCCTAGGGAACAGACAGGGGAGACACTCAGTCCTAGTGAACAGACAGGGAGACACTCAGTCCTAGGGAACAGACAGGGAACACTCAGTCCTAGGAAACAGAAGGGGAACACTCAGTCCTAGGGAACAGACAGGGGAGACACTCAGTCCTAGGGAACAGACAGGGGAGACACTCAGTCCTAGGGAACAGACAGGGGAGACACTCAGTCCTAGGGAACAGACAGGGAGACACTCAGTCCTAGGAACAGACAGGGGAACACTCAGTCCTAGGGAACACTCAGCCCTAGGAACAGACAGAGAGACACTCAGTCCTAGGGAACAGACAGGGGAACACTCAGTCCTAGGGAACACTCAGTCCTAGGGAACAGACAGAGAGACACTCAGTCCTAGGGAACAGACAGGGGAACACTCATTCCTAGGGAACAGACAGGGAGACACTCAGTCCTAGGGAACACTCAGTCCTAGGGAACAGACAGAGAGACACTCAGTCCTAGGGAACAGACAGGGGAACACTCATTCCTAGGGAACAGACAGGGAGACACTCAGTCCTGGGGAACACTCAGTCCTAGGGAACAGACAGAGAGACACTCAGTCCTAGGGAACAGACAGGGAGACACTCAGTCCTAGGGAACAGACAGGGGAGACACTCAGTCCTAGGGAACAGACAGGGAGACACTCAGTCCTATGGAATAGACAGGGAGACACTCAGTCCTATGGAATAGACAGGGAGACACTCAGTCCTATGGAATAGACAGGGAGACACTCAGTCCTAGGGAACAGACAGGGAGACACTCAGTCCTAGGGAACAGACAGGGAGACACTCAGTCCTAGGGAACAGACAGGGAGACACTCAGTCCTAGGGAACAGACAGGGGAACACTCAGTCCTAGGGAACACTCAGTCCTAGGGAACAGACAGAGAGACACTCAGTCCTAGGGAACAGACAGGGGAGACACTCAGTCCTAGGGAACAGACAGGGGAGACACTCAGTCCTAGGGAACAGACAGGGAGACACTCAGTCCTAGGGAACAGACAGGGGAACACTCAGTCCTAGGAAACAGAAGGGGAACACTCAGTCCTAGGGAACAGACAGGGGAGACACTCAGTCCTAGGGAACAGACAGGGAGACACTCAGTCCTAGGGAACAGACAGGGGAGACACTCAGTCCTAGGAACAGACAGGGAGACACTCAGTCCTAGGGAACAGACAGGGGAACACTCAGTCCTAGGGAACACTCAGCCCTAGGGAACAGACAGAGAGACACTCAGTCCTAGGAACAGACAGGGGAACACTCAGTCCTAGGGAACACTCAGTCCTAGGGAACAGACAGAGAGACACTCAGTCCTAGGGAACAGACAGGGGAACACTCATTCCTAGGAACAGACAGGGAGACACTCAGTCCTAGGGAACACTCAGTCCTAGGGAACAGACAGAGAGACACTCAGTCCTAGGAACAGACAGGGAACACTCATTCCTAGGGAACAGACAGGGAGACACTCAGTCCTGGGGAACACTCAGTCCTAGGGAACAGACAGAGAGACGCTCAGTCCTAGGAACAGACAGGGAGACACTCAGTCCTAGGGAACAGACAGGGAGACACTCAGTCCTAGGGAACAGACAGGGAGACACTCAGTCCTATGGAACAGACAGGGAGACACTCAGTCCTATGGAATAGACAGGAGACACTCAGTCCTATGGAATAGACAGGAGACACTCAGTCCTAGGGAACAGACAGGGAGACACTCAGTCCTAGGGAACAGACAGGGAGACACTCAGTCCTAGGGAACAGACAGGGAGACACTCAGTCCTAGGGAACAGACAGGAGACACTCAGTCCTAGGGAACAGACAGGGAGACACTCAGTCCTAGGGAACAGACAGGGGAACACTCAGTCCTAGGGAACACTCAGTCCTAGGGAACAGACAGAGAGACACTCAGTCCTAGGGAACAGACAGGGGAGACACTCAGTCCTAGGGAACACTCAGTCCTAGGGAACACTCAGTCCTAGGGAACAGACAGGGAGACACTCAGTCCTAGGGAACAGACAGGGGAACACTCAGTCCTAGGGAACAGACAGGGGAGACACTCAGTCCTAGGGAACAGACAGGGAGACACTCAGTCCTAGGGAACAGACAGGGAGACACTCAGTCCTAGGGAACAGACAGGGGAACACTCAGTCCTAGGGAACACTCAGTCCTAGGGAACAGACAGAGAGACACTCAGTCCTAGGGAACAGACAGGGGAGACACTCAGTCCTAGGGAACACTCAGTCCTAGGGAACACTCAGTCCTAGGGAACAGACAGAGAGACACTCAGTCCTAGGGAACAGACAGGGGAACACTCAGTCCTAGGGAACACTCAGTCCTAGGGAACAGACAGAGAGACACTCAGTCCTAGGGAACAGACAGGGGAGACACTCAGTCCTAGGGAACAGACAGGGGAACACTCAGTCCTAGGGAACAGACAGGGGAGACACTCAGTCCTAGGGAACACTCAGTCCTAGGGAACACTCAGTCCTAGGGAACAGACAGAGAGACACTCAGTCCTAGGGAACAGACAGGGAGACACTCAGTCCTAGGGAACAGACAGGGAGACACTCAGTCCTAGGGAACAGACAGGGGAACACTCAGTCCTAGGGAACAGACAGGGGAACACTCAGTCCTAGGGAACAGACAGGGAGACACTCAGTCCTAGGGAACAGACAGGGAGACACTCAGTCCTATGGAATAGACAGGGAGACACTCAGTCCTATGGAATAGACAGGGAGACACTCAGTCCTATGGAATAGACAGGGAGACACTCAGTCCTAGGGAACAGACAGGGAGACACTCAGTCCTAGGGAATAGACAGGGAGACACTCAGTCCTAGGGAACAGACAGGGGAACACTCAGTCCTAGGGAACACTCAGTCCTAGGGAACAGACAGAGAGACACTCAGTCCTAGGGAACAGACAGGGGAACACTCAGTCCTAGGGAACACTCAGTCCTAGGGAACAGACAGAGAGACACTCAGTCCTAGGGAACACTCAGTCCTAGGGAACAGACAGGGGAACACTCAGTCCTAGGGAACACTCAGTCCTAGGGAACAGACAGAGAGACACTCAGTCCTAGGGAACAGACAGGGGAACACTCAGTCCTAGGGAACACTCAGTCCTAGGGAACAGACAGAGAGACACTCAGTCCTAGGGAACACTCAGTCCTAGGGAACAGACAGGGGAACACTCAGTCCTAGGGAACACTCAGTCCTAGGGAACAGACAGAGAGACACTCAGTCCTAGGGAACACTCAGTCCTAGGGAACAGACAGAGAGACACTCAGTCCTAGGGAACACTCAGTCCTAGGGAACAGACAGAGAGACACTCAGTCCGAGGGAACAGACAGGGGAACACTCAGTCCTAGGGAACACTCAGTCCTAGGGAACAGACAGAGAGACACTCAGTCCTAGGGAACACTCAGTCCTAGGGAACAGACAGGGGAACACTCAGTCCTAGGGAACACTCAGTCCTAGGGAACAGACAGAGAGACACTCAGTCCTAGGGAACACTCAGTCCTAGGGAACAGACAGAGAGACACTCAGTCCTAGGGAACACTCAGTCCTAGGGAACAGACAGAGAGACACTCAGTCCTAGGGAACACTCAGTCCTAGGGAACAGACAGGGAGACACTCAGTCCTAGGGAACAGACAGGGGAGACACTCAGTCCTAGGGAACAGACAGGGAGACACTCAGTCCTAGGGAACAGACAGGGAGACACTCAGTCCTAGGGAACAGACAGGGAGACACTCAGTCCTAGGGAACAGACAGGGAAACACTCAGTCCTAGGGAAGGAGACAGGGGAACACTCAGTCCTAGGGAACACTCAGTCCTACAGACAGGGAGACACTCAGTCCTAGGGAACAGACAGGGAGACACTCAGTCCTAGGGAACAGACAGGGAGATACTCAGTCCTAGGGAACAGACAGGGAGACACTCAGTCCTAGGGAACAGACAGGGAGACACTCAGTCCTAGGGAACAGACAGGGAGACACTCAGTCCTAGGGAACAGACAGGGAGACACTCAAGTCCTAGGGAACAGACAGGGAGACACTCAGTCCTAGGGAACAGACAGGGAGACACTCAGTCCTAGGGAACAGACAGGGAGACACTCAGTCCTAGGGAACAGACAGGGAGACACTCAGTCCTAGGGAACAGACAGGGAGACACTCAGTCCTAGGGAACAGACAGGGAGATACTCAGTCCTAGGAACAGACAGGGAGACACTCAGTCCTAGGGAACAGACAGGGAGACACTCAGTCCTAGGGAACAGACAGGGAGACACTCAGTCCTAGGGAACAGACAGGGAGATACTCAGTCCTAGGAACAGACAGGGGACACTCAGTCTAGGGAACAGACAGAGAGACACTCAGTCCTAGGGAACAGACAGGGAGACACTCAGTCCTAGGGAACAGACAGGGAGACACTCAGTCCTAGGAACAGACAGGGAGACACTCAGTCCTAGGGAACAGACAGAGAGATACTCAGTCCTAGGGAACAGACAGGGGAACACTCAGTCCTAGGGAACACTCAGTCCTAGGAACAGACAGAGAGACACTCAGTCCTAGGGAACAGACAGGGAGACACTCAGTCCTAGGGAACAGACAGGGGAACACTCAGTCCTAGGGAACAGACAGGGGAGACACTCAGTCCTAGGGAACACTCAGTCCTAGGGAACACTCAGTCCTAGGAACAGACAGAGACACTCAGTCCTAGGGAACAGACAGGGAGACACTCAGTCCTAGGGAACAGACAGGGAGACACTCAGTCCTAGGGAACAGACAGGGAACACTCAGTCCTAGGGAACAGACAGGGAACACTCAGTCCTAGGGAACAGACAGGAGACACTCAGTCCTAGGGAACAGACAGGAGACACTCAGTCCTATGGAATAGACAGGGAGACACTCAGTCCTATGGAATAGACAGGGAGACACTCAGTCCTATGGAATAGACAGGGAGACACTCAGTCCTAGGGAACAGACAGGGAGACACTCAGTCCTAGGGAATAGACAGGGAGACACTCAGTCCTAGGGAACAGACAGGGGAACACTCAGTCCTAGGGAACACTCAGTCCTAGGGAACAGACAGAGAGACACTCAGTCCTAGGGAACAGACAGGGGAACACTCAGTCCTAGGGAACACTCAGTCCTAGGGAACAGACAGAGAGACACTCAGTCCTAGGGAACACTCAGTCTAGGGAACAGACAGGGGAACACTCAGTCTACACTCAGTCCTAGGGAACAGACAGAGAGACACTCAGTCCTAGGGAACAGACAGGGAGACACTCAGTCCTAGGGAACACTCAGTCCTAGGGAACAGACAGAGAGACACTCAGTCCTAGGGACTCAGTCCTAGGGAACAGACAGGGGAACACTCAGTCCTAGGGAACACTCAGTCCTAGGGAACAGACAGAGACACTCAGTCTAGGGAACACTCAGTCCTAGGGAACAGACAGAGAGACACTCAGTCCTAGGGAACACTCAGTCCTAGGGAACAGACAGAGAGACACTCAGTCCGAGGGAACAGACAGGGGAACACTCAGTCCTAGGGAACACTCAGTCCTAGGGAACAGACAGAGAGACACTCAGTCCTAGGGAACACTCAGTCCTAGGGAACAGACAGGGAACACTCAGTCCTAGGGAACACTCAGTCCTAGGGAACAGACAGAGAGACACTCAGTCCTAGGGAACACTCAGTCCTAGGGAACAGACAGAGAGACACTCAGTCCTAGGGAACACTCAGTCCTAGGGAACAGACAGAGAGACACTCAGTCCTAGGGAACACTCAGTCCTAGGGAACAGACAGGGAGACACTCAGTCCTAGGGAACAGACAGGGGAGACACTCAGTCCTAGGGAACAGACAGGGAGACACTCAGTCCTAGGGAACAGACAGGGGAGACACTCAGTCCTAGGGAACAGACAGGGAGACACTCAGTCCTAGGGAACAGACAGGGAAACACTCAGTCCTAGGGAAGGAGACAGGGGAACACTCAGTCCTAGGGAACACTCAGTCCTAGGGAACAGACAGGGAGACACTCAGTCCTAGGGAACAGACAGGGAGACACTCAGTCCTAGGGAACAGACAGGGAGATACTCAGTCCTAGGAAACAGACAGGGAGACACTCAGTCCTAGGGAACAGACAGGGAGACACTCAGTCCTAGGGAACAGACAGGGAGACACTCAGTCCTAGGGAACAGACAGGGAGACACTCAAGTCCTAGGGAACAGACAGGGAGACACTCAGTCCTAGGGAACAGACAGGAGATACTCAGTCTAGGAACAGACAGGGAGACACTCAGTCCTAGGGAACAGACAGGGAGACACTCAAGTCCTAGGGAACAGACAGGAGACACTCAGTCCTAGGGAACAGACAGGGAGATACTCAGTCCTAGGGAACAGACAGGGAGACACTCAGTCCTAGGAACAGACAGGAGACACTCAGTCCTAGGGAACAGACAGGGAGACACTCAGTCCTAGGGAACAGACAGGGAGATACTCAGTCCTAGGGAAGGAGACAGGGAAGACTCAGTCTAGGGAACAGACAGAGACACTCAGTCCTAGGGAACAGACAGGGAGACACTCAGTCTAGGAACAGACAGGGAGACACTCAGTCCTAGGGAACAGACAGGGAGACACTCAGTCCTAGGGAACAGACAGGGAGATACTCAGTCCTAGGGAAGGAGACAGGGGAACACTCAGTCCTAGGGAACACTCAGTCCTAGGGAACAGACAGAGAGACACTCAGTCCTAGGGAACAGACAGGGAGACACTCAGTCCTAGGGAACAGACAGGGAACACTCAGTCCTAGGGAACAGACAGGGGAGACACTCAGTCCTAGGGAACACTCAGTCCTAGGGAACACTCAGTCCTAGGAACAGACAGAGAGACACTCAGTCCTAGGGAACAGACAGGGAGACACTCAGTCCTAGGGAACAGACAGGAGACACTCAGTCTAGGGAACAGACAGGGAACACTCAGTCTAGGGAACAGACAGGGGAACACTCAGTCTAGGGAACAGACAGGGAGACACTCAGTCTAGGGAACAGACAGGGAGACACTCAGTCCTATGGAATAGACAGGGGAGACACTCAGTCCTATGGAATAGACAGGGAGACACTCAGTCCTATGGAATAGACAGGGAGACACTCAGTCTAGGGAACAGACAGGGAGACACTCAGTCCTAGGAATAGACAGGGAGACACTCAGTCTAGGGAACAGACAGGGGAACACTCAGTCCTAGGGAACACTCAGTCCTAGGGAACAGACAGAGAGACACTCAGTCCTAGGGAACAGACAGGGAACACTCAGTCTAGGGAACACTCAGTCCTAGGGAACAGACAGAGAGACACTCAGTCCTAGGGAACACTCAGTCTAGGGAACAGACAGGGAACACTCAGTCTAGGGAACACTCAGTCCTAGGGAACAGACAGAGAGACACTCAGTCTAGGGAACAGACAGGGGAACACTCAGTCCTAGGGAACACTCAGTCCTAGGGAACAGACAGAGACACTCAGTCCTAGGGAACACTCAGTCCTAGGGAACAGACAGGGAACACTCAGTCTAGGAACACTCAGTCCTAGGGAACAGACAGAGAGACACTCAGTCCTAGGGAACACTCAGTCCTAGGGAACAGACAGAGAGACACTCAGTCTAGGGAACACTCAGTCTAGGGAACAGACAGAGAGACACTCAGTCCGAGGAACAGACAGGGAACACTCAGTCCTAGGGAACACTCAGTCTAGGAACAGACAGAGAGACACTCAGTCTAGGGAACACTCAGTCCTAGGAACAGACAGGGGAACACTCAGTCTAGGGAACACTCAGTCCTAGGGAACAGACAGAGAGACACTCAGTCTAGGGAACACTCAGTCCTAGGGAACAGACAGAGAGACACTCAGTCCTAGGGAACACTCAGTCCTAGGGAACAGACAGAGAGACACTCAGTCTAGGAACACTCAGTCTAGGGAACAGACAGGGAGACACTCAGTCCTAGGGAACAGACAGGGAGACACTCAGTCCTAGGGAACAGACAGGAGACACTCAGTCCTAGGGAACAGACAGGGAGACACTCAGTCTAGGGAACAGACAGGGAGACACTCAGTCTAGGGAACAGACAGGAAACACTCAGTCCTAGGGAAGGAGACAGGGGAACACTCAGTCCTAGGGAACACTCAGTCCTAGGGAACAGACAGGGAGACACTCAGTCCTAGGGAACAGACAGGGAGACACTCAGTCCTAGGGAACAGACAGGGAGATACTCAGTCCTAGGAAACAGACAGGGAGACACTCAGTCTAGGGAACAGACAGGAGACACTCAGTCCTAGGGAACAGACAGGGAGACACTCAGTCCTAGGGAACAGACAGGGAGACACTCAAGTCCTAGGGAACAGACAGGGAGACACTCAGTCTAGGGAACAGACAGGGGAGATACTCAGTCCTAGGGAACAGACAGGGAGACACTCAGTCTAGGGAACAGACAGGGAGACACTCAAGTCTAGGGAACAGACAGGAGACACTCAGTCTAGGGAACAGACAGGGAGATACTCAGTCTAGGGAACAGACAGGAGACACTCAGTCCTAGGAACAGACAGGGAGACACTCAGTCCTAGGGAACAGACAGGAGACACTCAGTCCTAGGGAACAGACAGGGAGATACTCAGTCCTAGGGAAGGAGACAGGGAAGACTCAGTCTAGGGAACAGACAGAGAGACACTCAGTCTAGGGAACAGACAGGGAGACACTCAGTCCTAGGGAACAGACAGGGAGACACTCAGTCCTAGGGAACAGACAGGGAGACACTCAGTCCTAGGGAACAGACAGGGAGATACTCAGTCCTAGGGAAGGAGACAGGGGAACACTCAGTCCTAGGGAACAGACAGAGAGACACTCAGTCCTAGGGAACAGACAGGGAGACACTCAGTCCTAGGGAACAGACAGGGAGACACTCAGTCCTAGGGAACAGACAGGGAGATACTCAGTCCTAGGGAACAGACAGAGAGACACTCAGTCCTAGGGAACAGACAGGGAGATACTCAGTCTAGGGAACAGACAGGGAGACACTCAGTCCTAGGGAACAGACAGGAGACACTCAGTCTAGGGAACAGACAGGAGACACTCAGTCTAGGGAACAGACAGGGAGACACTCAGTCTAGGGAACAGACAGGAGATACTCAGTCTAGGGAACAGACAGAGAGACACTCAGTCTAGGGAACAGACAGGGGAGATACTCAGTCCTAGGGAACAGACAGGGAGACACTCAGTCTAGGGAACAGACAGGGAGACACTCAGTCCTAGGGAACAGACAGGGGAACACTCAGTCCTAGGGAACAGACAGGGGAACACTCAGTCCTAGGGAACAGACAGGGGAACACTCAGTCCTAGGGAACAGACAGGGAGACACTCAGTCCTAGGGAACAGACAGGGAGACACTCAGTCCTAGGGAACAGACAGGGAGATACTCAGTCCTAGGGAACAGACAGAGAGACACTCAGTCCTAGGGAACAGACAGGGAGACACTCAGTCCTAGGGAACAGACTCATTCCCGGGGAACAGACAGGAGACAAGAGGACTTAGTATTGGGTTACAGCTGGTGACTAGTTTTACTGAATGAGTGAATGAATGAATATACCTGGGAAAGGATGGGATCATGGGGAGACTTAGTGTGTCTCGGTATCTGTGTGTAATTAGTGTGGCCCTGCCTGCCAATGCTATTACATATAACTTCCCTCTTTCCCAGACTTCGTCTGTTCCTTGTTCTTCTTCCCTTCCCTCTTTCTTCTTCCCTTCTCTCTTTCTTCTTCCCTTCCCTCTTTCTTCTTCCCTTCCCTCTTTCTTCTTCCCTTCCCTCTTTCTTCTTCCCTTCTCTCTTTCTTCTTCCCTTCCCTCTTTCTTCTTCACTTCCCTCTTTCTTCTTCCCTTCCCGCTTTCTTCTTCCCTTCCCTCTTTCTTCTTCCCTTCTCTCTTTCTTCTTCCCTTCCCTCTTTCTTCTTCCCTTCCCTCTTTCTTCTTCCCTTCCCTCTTTCTTCTTCCCTTCCCTCTTTCTTCTCCCCTTCTCTCTTTCTTCTTCTCTCTTTCTTCTTCCCTTCCCTCTTTCTTCTTCCCTTCCCTCTTTCTTCTCCCCTTCTCTCTTTCTTCTTCTCTCTTTCTTCTTCCCTTCCCTCTTTCTTCTCCCCTTCTCTCTTTCTTCTTCCCTTCCCTCTTTCTTCTTCCCTTCCCTCTTTCTTCTCCCCTTCCCTCTTTCTTCTTCCCTTCCCTCTTTCTTCTCCCCTTCTCTCTTTCTTCTTCTCTCTTTCTTCTTCCCTTCCCTCTTTCTTCTTCTCTCTTTCTTCTTCTCTCTTTCTTCTCCTCTCTTTCTTCTTCTCTCTTTCTTCTTCCCTTCCCTCTTTCTTCTCCCCTTCCCTCTTTCTTCTTCCCTTCCCTCTTTCTTCTTCCCTTCCCTCTTTCTTCTTCTCTCTTTCTTCTCCCCTTCCCTCTTTCTTCTCCCCTTCTCTCTTTCTTCTCCCCTTCTCTCTTTCTTCTTCTCTCTTTCTTCTCCCCTTCCCTCTTTCTTCTCCCCTTCTCTCTTTCTTCTCCCCTTCTCTCTTTCTTCTTCTCTCTTTCTTCTTCCCTTCCCTCTTTCTTCTTCCCTTCCCTCTTTCTTCTTCTCTCTTTCTTCTCCCCTTCCCTCTTTCTTCTTCCCTTCTCTCTTTCTTCTTCTCTCTTTCTTCTTCCCTTCCCTCTTTCTTCTTCCCTCCTCTCTTTCTTCTTCCCTCTTTCTTCATTGTCTCTGTTTGCTCCTGGTTCAGAATTACAGGAAGTAAGACAGGAAGTAAGTGTGAACGTGGTGTGACATGATGTTTAGCTGTTTCCATCAGACAAATCTCTCTCTCTCTTTTCATCTCTCTCTCTCTTTTCATCTCTCTTTTCATCTCTCTCTCTCTTTTCATCTCTCTCTTTTCATCTCTCTCTCTCTTTTCATTTCCCACTCTCTCTTTTCATCTCTCTCTTTATCTCTCTCTCTAGAGGCAGAGACAATAAGAAGACACCATGATACACAGGCCTAGAGGCAGAGACAATAAGAAGACACAGTGATACACAGGCCTAGAGGCAGAGACAATAAGAAGACACAGTAATACACAGGCCTAGAGGCAGAGACAATAAGAAGACACAGTGATACACAGGCCTAGAGGCAGAGACAATAAGAAGACACAGTGATACACAGGCCTAGAGACAGAGACAATAAGAAGACACAGTGATACACAGGCCTAGAGGCAGAGACAATAAGAAGACACAGTGATACACAGGCCTAGAGGCAGAGACAATAAGAAGAGAAGACACAGTGATACACAGGCCTAGAGGCAGAGACAATAAGAAGACACAGTGATACACAGGCCTAGAGGCAGAGACAATAAGAAGACACAGTGATACACAGGCCTAGAGGCAGAGACAATAAGAAGACACAGTGATACACAGGCCTAGAGACAGAGACAATAAGAAGACACAGTGATACACAGGCCTAGAGACAGAGACAATAAGAAGACACAGTGATACACAGGCCTAGAGACAGAGACAATAAGAAGACACAGTGATACACAGGCCTAGAGGCAGAGACAATAAGAAGACACAGTGATACACAGGCCTAGAGACAGAGACAATAAGAAGACACAGTGATACACAGGCCTAGAGACAGAGACAATAAGAAGACACAGTGATACACAGGCCTAGAGACAGAGACAATAAGAAGACACAGTGATACACAGGCCTAGAGACAGAGACAATAAGAAGAGAAGACACCGTGATACACAGGCCTAGAGACAGAGACAATAAGAAGAGAAGACACAGTGATACACAGGCCTAGAGACAGAGACAATAAGAAGACACAGTGATACACAGGCCTAGAGACAGAGACAATAAGAAGACACAGTGATACACAGGCCTAGAGGCAGAGACAATAAGAAGACACAGTGATACACAGGCCTAGAGACAGAGACAATAAGAAGACACAGTGATACACAGGCCTAGAGGCAGAGACAATAAGAAGACACAGTGATACACAGGCCTAGAGACAGAGACAATAAGAAGACACAGTGATATACAGGCCTAGAGGCAGAGACAATAAGAAGAGAAGACACAGTGATACACAGGCCTAGAGACAGAGACAATAAGAAGAGAAGACACAGTGATACACAGGCCTAGAGACAGAGACAATAAGAAGACACAGTGATATACAGGCCTAGAGACAGAGACAATAAGAAGACACAGTGATACACAGGCCTAGAGGCAGAGACAATAAGAAGAGAAGACACAGTGATACACAGGCCTAGAGGCAGAGACAATAAGAAGACACAGTGATACACAGGCCTAGAGGCAGAGACAATAAGAAGACACAGTGATACACAGGCCTAGAGACAGAGACAATAAGAAGACACAGTGATACACAGGCCTAGAGACAGAGACAATAAGAAGAGAAGACACCGTGATACACAGGCCTAGAGGCAGAGACAATAAGAAGACACAGTGATACACAGGCCTAGAGACAGAGACAATAAGAAGACACAGTGATACACAGGCCTAGAGACAGAGACAATAAGAAGACACAGTGATACACAGGCCTAGAGACAGAGACAATAAGAAGACACAGTGATACACAGGCCTAGAGGCAGAGACAATAAGAAGACACAGTGATACACAGGCCTAGAGGCAGAGACAATAAGAAGACACAGTGATACACAGGCCTAGAGACAGAGACAATAAGAAGAGAAGACACAGTGATACACAGGCCTAGAGACAGAGACAATAAGAAGACACAGTGATACACAGGCCTAGAGACAGAGACAATAAGAAGACACAGTGATACACAGGCCTAGAGACAGAGACAATAAGAAGACACAGTGATACACAGGCCTAGAGACAGAGACAATAAGAAGACACAGTGATACACAGGCCTAGAGACAGAGACAATAAGAAGAGAAGACACAGTGATACACAGGCCTAGAGGCAGAGACAATAAGAAGACACAGTGATACACAGGCCTAGAGACAGAGACAATAAGAAGACACAGTGATACACAGGCCTAGAGACAGAGACAATAAGAAGACACAGTGATACACAGGCCTAGAGACAGAGACAATAAGAAGACACAGTGACACACAGGCCTAGAGACAGAGACAATAAGAAGACACAGTGATACACAGGCCTAGAGACAGAGACAATAAGAAGACACAGTGATACACAGGCCTAGAGGCAGAGACAATAAGAAGACACAGTGACACACAGGCCTAGAGGCAGAGACAATAAGAAGACACAGTGATACACAGGCCTAGAGGCAGAGACAATAAGAAGACACAGTGATACACAGGCCTAGAGGCAGAGACAATAAGAAGACACAGTGATACACAGGCCTAGAGACAGAGACAATAAGAAGACACAGTGATACACAGGCCTAGAGACAGAGACAATAAGAAGACACAGTGATACACAGGCCTAGAGGCAGAGACAATAAGAAGACACAGTGATACACAGGCCTAGAGGCAGAGACAATAAGAAGACACAGTGATACACAGGCCTAGAGGCAGAGACAATAAGAAGACACAGTGATACACAGGCCTAGAGACAGAGACAATAAGAAGACACAGTGATACACAGGCCTAGAGACAGAGACAATAAGAAGACACAGTGATACACAGGGACAGAGACAATAAGAAGACACAGTGATACACAGGCCTAGAGACAGAGACAATAAGAAGACACAGTGATACACAGGCCTAGAGGCAGAGACAATAAGAAGACACAGTGACACACAGGCCTAGAGGCAGAGACAATAAGAAGACACAGTGATACACAGGCCTAGAGGCAGAGACAATAAGAAGACACAGTGATACACAGGCCTAGAGACAGAGACAATAAGAAGACACAGTGATACACAGGCCTAGAGGCAGAGACAATAAGAAGACACAGTGATACACAGGCCTAGAGACAGAGACAATAAGAAGACACAGTGATACACAGGCCTAGAGGCAGAGACAATAAGAAGACACAGTGATACACAGGCCTAGAGGCAGAGACAATAAGAAGACACAGTGACACACAGGCCTAGAGGCAGAGACAATAAGAAGACACAGTGATACACAGGCCTAGAGGCAGAGACAATAAGAAGACACAGTGATACACAGGCCTAGAGGCAGAGACAATAAGAAGACACAGTGATACACAGGCCTAGAGGCAGAGACAATAAGAAGACACAGTGATACACAGGCCTAGAGGCAGAGACAATAAGAAGACACAGTGATACACAGGCCTAGAGGCAGAGACAATAAGAAGACATCGTGACACACAGGCCTAGAGGCAGAGACAATAAGAAGACACAGTGATACACAGGCCTAGAGACAGAGACAATAAGAAGACACAGTGATACACAGGCCTAGAGGCAGAGACAATAAGAAGACACAGTGATACACAGGCCTAGAGACAGAGACAATAAGAAGACACAGTGATACACAGGCCTAGAGACAGAGACAATAAGAAGACACAGTGATACACAGGCCTAGAGGCAGAGACAATAAGAAGACACAGTGATACACAGGCCTAGAGACAGAGACAATAAGAAGACACAGTGATACACAGGCCTAGAGGCAGAGACAATAAGAAGACACAGTGATACACAGGCCTAGAGGCAGAGACAATAAGAAGACACAGTGATACACAGGCCTAGAGGCAGAGACAATAAGAAGACACAGTGATACACAGGCCTAGAGGCCGAGACAATAAGAAGACACAGTGATACACAGGCCTAGAGGCCGAGACAATAAGAAGACACAGTAATACACAGGCCTAGAGGCAGAGACAATAAGAAGACACAGTGATACACAGGCCTAGAGGCAGAGACAATAAGAAGACACAGTGATACACAGGCCTAGAGGCCGAGACAATAAGAAGACACAGTAATACACAGGCCTAGAGGCAGAGACAATAAGAAGACACAGTGATACACAGGCCTAGAGGCAGAGACAATAAGAAGACACAGTGATACACAGGCCTAGAGGCAGAGACAATAAGAAGACACAGTGATACACAGGCCTAGAGGCCGAGACAATAAGAAGACACAGTGGCCGAATAAATTCAACCACACCTTTGTTTCATCACAAATCCGCAATCTCTGTCCTGTGAAGTCCACGAAGCATTCTGTTCTGGACCAGCTGCAGCTTCACTAGGTCTTTCCTTGCAGCACTGGACCACACGACAATAATCAAGATGAGATAAAACTAGAGCCTGCAGGACTTGCTTTGTGGAGTGTGGTGTTAAAAAGCAGAGCATCTCTTCATTACAGACAGACCTCTCCTCATCTCTTTATTACAGACAGACCTCTCCTCATCTCTTTATTACAGACAGACCTCTCCCCATCTCTTTATTACAGACAGACCTCTCCCCATCTCTTTATTACAGACAGACCTCTCCTCATCTCTTTATTACAGACAGACCTCTCCTCATCTCTTTATTACAGACAGACCTCTCCCCATCTCTATATTACAGACAGACCTCTCCCCATCTCTATATTACAGACAGACCTCTCCTCATCTCTTTATTACAGACAGACCTCTCCCCATCTCTATATTACAGACAGACCTCTCCCCATCTCTATATTACAGATAGACCTCTCCTCATCTCTTTATTACAGACAGACCTCTCCCCATCTCTTTATTACAGACAGACCTCTCCCCATCTCTTTATTACAGACAGACCCCTCCCCATCTCTATATTACAGACAGACCTCTCCTCATCTCTATATTACAGATAGACCTCTCCCCATCTCTTTATTACAGACAGACCTCTCCTCATCTCTATATTACAGACAGACCTCTCCCCATCTCTATATTACAGACAGACCCCTCCCCATCTCTATATTACAGATAGACCTCTCCCCATCTCTTTATTACATACAGACCTCTCCTCATCTCTTTATTACAGACAGACCTCTCCCCATCTCTATATTACAGACAGACCCCTCCCCATCTCTATATTACAGATAGACCTCTCCCCATCTCTTTATTACATACAGACCTCTCCTCATCTCTTTATTACAGACAGACCTCTCTCCATCTCTTTATTACAGACAGATCTCTCCTCATCTCTTTATTAAGGACAGACCTCTCCCCATCTCTATATTACAGACAGACCTCTCCCCATCTCTTTATTACAGACAGAGCTCTACTCATCTCTTTATTAAGGACAGACCTCTCCTCATCTCTTTATTAAGGACAGACCTCTCCCCATCTCTATATTACATACAGACCTCTCCTCATCTCTTTATTACAGACAGACCTCTCCCCATCTCTTCATTACAGACAGACCTCTCCCCATCTCTTTATTAAGGACAGACCTCTCCCCATCTCTTCATTACAGACTGACCTCTCCCCATCTCTTTATTACAGACAGATCTCTCCTCATCTCTTTATTACAGACAGACCCTCTCCCCATCTCTTTATGACAGACAGACCTCTCCTCATCTCTTTATTACAGACAGACCTCTCCTCATCTCTTTATTACAGACAGACCTCTCCCCACCTCTATATTACAGACAGACCTCTCCTCATCTCTTTATTACAGACAGACCTCTCCCCATCTCTATATTACAGACAGACCTCTCCTCATCTCTTTATTACAGACAGACCTCTCCCCATCTCTTTATTAAGGACAGACCTCTCCCCATCTCTTTATTACAGACAGACCTCTCCCCATCTCTTCATTACAGACAGACCTCTCCCCATCTCTTTATTACAGACAGACCTCTCCCCATCTCTTCATTACAGACAGACCTCTCCCCATCTCTTTATTACAGACAGACCTCTCCTCATCTCTTCATTACAGACAGACCTCTCCCCATCTCTTCATTAGAGACAGACCCCTCCCCATCTCTTTATTACAGACAGACCTCTCCCCATCTCTATATTACAGACAGACCTCTCCTCATCTATTATTACATACAGACCTCTCCTCATCTCTTTATTACAGACAGACCTCTCCCCATCTCTTTATTACAGACAGACCTCTCCCCATCTCTTTATTAAGGACAGACTTATCCCCATCTCTTTATTACAGACAGACCTCTCCCCATCTCTTTATTACAGACAGACCTCTCCTCATCTCTTTATTAAGGACAGACCTCTCCCCATCTCTTTATTACAGACAGACCTCTCCCCATCTCTTTATTAAGGACAGACCTCTCCCCATCTCTTTATTACAGACAGACCTCTCCTCATCTCTTTATTAAGGACTGACCTCTCCTCATCTCTTTATTAAGGACAGACCTCTCCCCATCTCTTTATTACAGACAGACCTCTCCCCATCTCTTTATTACAGACAGACCTCTCCCCATCTCTTTATTACAGACAGACCTCTCCCCATCTCTTTATTACAGACAGACCTCTCCCCATCTCTTTATTACAGACAGAGCTCTCCTCATCTCTTTATTAAGGACAGACCTCTCCCCATCTCTTTATTACAGACAGACCTCTCCCCATCTCTTTATGACAGACAGACCTCTCCTCATCTCTTTATTACAGACAGACCTCTCCTCATCTCTTTATTACAGACAGACCTCTCCCCACCTCTATATTACAGACAGACCTCTCCTCATCTCTTTATTACAGACAGACCTCTCCCCATCTCTATATTACAGACAGACCTCTCCCCATCTCTTTATTACAGACAGACCTCTCCCCATCTCTTTATTAAGGACAGACCTCTCCCCATCTCTTTATTACAGACAGACCTCTCCCCATCTCTATATTACAGACAGACCTCTCCTCATCTCTTTATTACAGACAGACCTCTCCCCATCTCTTTATTACAGACAGACCTCTCCCTATCTCTATATTACAGACAGACCTCTCCCCATCTCTTTATTACAGACAGACCTCTCCCCATCTCTTTATTAAGGACAGACCTCTCCCCATCTCTTTATTACAGACAGACCTCTCCCCATCTCTATATTACAGACAGACCTCTCCTCATCTCTTTATTACAGACAGACCTCTCCCCATCTCTTCATTACAGACAGACCTCTCCCCATCTCTATATTACAGACAGACCTCTCCCCATCTCTTTATTAAGGACAGACCTCTCCCCATCTCTTTATTAAGGACAGACCTCTCCTCATCTCTTCATTACAGACAGACCTCTCCCCATCTCTTCATTACAGACAGACCTCTCCCCATCTCTTTATTACAGACAGACCTCTCCTCATCTCTTCATTACAGACAGACCTCTCCCCATCTCTTCATTACAGACAGACCTCTCCCCATCTCTTTATTACAGACAGACCTCTCCCCATCTCTTTATTAAGGACAGACCTCTCCCCATCTCTTTATTAAGACAGACCTCTCCCCATCTCTTTATTACAGACAGACCTCTCCCCATCTCTTTATTAAGGACAGACCTCTCCCCATCTCTTTATTACAGACAGACCTCTCCCCATCTCTTTATTACAGACAGACCTCTCCCCATCTCTTTATTAAGGACAGACCTCTCCCCATCTCTATATTACAGACAGACCTCTCCCCATCTCTTTATTACAGACAGACCTCTCCCCATCTCTTTATTACAGACAGACCTCTCCCCATCTCTTTATTAAGGACAGACCTCTCCCCATCTCTTTATTACAGACAGACCTCTCCTCATCTCTTTATTACAGACAGACCTCTCCCCATCTCTTTATTAAGGACAGACCTCTCCCCATCTCTTTATTACAGACAGACCTCTCCCCATCTCTTCATTACAGACAGACCTCTCCCCATCTCTTTATTACAGACAGACCTCTCCCCATCTCTTCATTACAGACAGACCTCTCCCCATCTCTTTATTACAGACAGACCTCTCCTCATCTCTTCATTACAGACAGACCTCTCCCCATCTCTTCATTAGAGACAGACCCCTCCCCATCTCTTTATTACAGACAGACCTCTCCCCATCTCTATATTACAGACAGACCTCTCCTCATCTATTATTACATACAGACCTCTCCTCATCTCTTTATTACAGACAGACCTCTCCCCATCTCTTTATTACAGACAGACCTCTCCCCATCTCTTTATTAAGGACAGACTTATCCCCATCTCTTTATTACAGACAGACCTCTCCCCATCTCTTTATTACAGACAGACCTCTCCTCATCTCTTTATTAAGGACAGACCTCTCCCCATCTCTTTATTACAGACAGACCTCTCCCCATCTCTTTATTAAGGACAGACCTCTCCCCATCTCTTTATTACAGACAGACCTCTCCTCATCTCTTTATTAAGGACTGACCTCTCCTCATATCTTTATTAAGGACAGACCTCTCCCCATCTCTTTATTACAGACAGACCTCTCCCCATCTCTTTATTACAGACAGACCTCTCCCCATCTCTTTATTACAGACAGACCTCTCCCCATCTCTTTATTACAGACAGACCTCTCCCCATCTCTTTATTACAGACAGAGCTCTCCTCATCTCTTTATTACAGACAGACCTCTGCCCATCTCTTTATTAAGGACAGACCTCTCCCCATCTCTTTATTACAGACAGACCTCTCCTCATCTCTTTATTAAGGACTGACCTCTCCTCATCTCTTTATTAAGGACAGACCTCTCCCCATCTCTTTATTACAGACAGAGCTCTCCTCATCTCTTTATTAAGGACAGACCTCTCCCCATCTCTTTATTACAGACAGACCTCTCCCCATCTCTTTATGACAGACAGACCTCTCCTCATCTCTTTATTACAGACAGACCTCTCCTCATCTCTTTATTACAGACAGACCTCTCCCCACCTCTATATTACAGACAGACCTCTCCTCATCTCTTTATTACAGACAGACCTCTCCCCATCTCTATATTACAGACAGATCTCTCCCCATCTCTTTATTACAGACAGACCTCTCCCATCTCTTTATTAAGGACAGACCTCTCCCCATCTCTTTATTACAGACAGACCTCTCCCCATCTCTATATTACAGACAGACCTCTCCTCATCTCTTTATTACAGACAGACCTCTCCCCATCTCTTTATTACAGACAGACCTCTCCCTATCTCTATATTACAGACAGACCTCGCCCCATCTCTTTATTACAGACAGACCTCTCCCCATCTCTTTATTAAGGACAGACCTCTCCCCATCTCTTTATTACAGACAGACCTCTCCCCATCTCTATATTACAGACAGACCTCTCCTCATCTCTTTATTACAGACAGACCTCTCCCCATCTCTATATTACAGACAGACCTCTCCCCATCTCTTTATTACAGACAGACCTCTCCCCATCTCTTTATTAAGGACAGACCTCTCCCCATCTCTTTATTAAGGACAGACCTCTCCCCATCTCTTTATTAAGGACAGACCTCTCCCCATCTCTATATTACAGACAGACCTCTCCCCATCTCTTTATTAAGGACAGACCTCTCCCCATCTCTTTATTACAGACAGACCTCTCCTCATCTCTTTATTACAGACAGACCTCTCCCCATCTCTTTATTAAGGACAGACCTCTCCTCATCTCTTTATTACAGACAGACCTCTCCCCATCTCTTTATTACAGACAGACCTCTCCCCATCTCTTCATTACAGACAGACCTCTCCCCATCTCTTTATTACAGACAGACCTCTCCCCATCTCTTCATTACAGACAGACCTCTCCCCATCTCTTTATTACAGACAGACCTCTCCTCATCTCTTCATTACAGACAGACCTCTCCCCATCTCTTCATTAGAGACAGACCCCTCCCCATCTCTTTATTACAGACAGACCTCTCCCCATCTCTATATTACAGACAGACCTCTCCTCATCTATTATTACATACAGACCTCTCCTCATCTCTTTATTACAGACAGACCTCTCCCCATCTCTTTATTACAGACAGACCTCTCCCCATCTCTTTATTAAGGACAGACTTATCCCCATCTCTTTATTACAGACAGACCTCTCCCCATCTCTTTATTACAGACAGACCTCTCCTCATCTCTTTATTAAGGACAGACCTCTCCCCATCTCTTTATTACAGACAGACCTCTCCCCATCTCTTTATTAAGGACAGACCTCTCCCCATCTCTTTATTACAGACAGACCTCTCCTCATCTCTTTATTAAGGACTGACCTCTCCTCATCTCTTTATTAAGGACAGACCTCTCCCCATCTCTTTATTACAGACAGACCTCTCCCCATCTCTTTATTACAGACAGACCTCTCCCCATCTCTTTATTACAGACAGACCTCTCCCCATCTCTTTATTACAGACAGACCTCTCCCCATCTCTTTATTACAGACAGACCTCTCCCCATCTCTTTATTAAGGACAGACCTCTCCCCATCTCTTTATTACAGACAGACCTCTCCTCATCTCTTTATTAAGGACTGACCTCTCCTCATCTCTTTATTAAGGACAGACCTCTCCCCATCTCTTTATTACAGACAGAGCTCTCCTCATCTCTTTATTAAGGACAGACCTCTCCCCATCTCTTTATTACAGACAGACCTCTCCCCATCTCTTTATGACAGACAGACCTCTCCTCATCTCTTTATTACAGACAGACCTCTCCCCATCTCTTTATTACAGACAGACCTCTCCCTATCTCTATATTACAGACAGACCTCGCCCCATCTCTTTATTACAGACAGACCTCTCCCCATCTCTTTATTAAGGACAGACCTCTCCCCATCTCTTTATTACAGACAGACCTCTCCCCATCTCTATATTACAGACAGACCTCTCCTCATCTCTTTATTACAGACAGACCTCTCCCCATCTCTATATTACAGACAGACCTCTCCCCATCTCTTTATTACAGACAGACCTCTCCCCATCTCTTTATTAAGGACAGACCTCTCCCCATCTCTTTATTAAGGACAGACCTCTCCCCATCTCTTTATTAAGGACAGACCTCTCCCCATCTCTATATTACAGACAGACCTCTCCCCATCTCTTTATTAAGGACAGACCTCTCCCCATCTCTTTATTACAGACAGACCTCTCCTCATCTCTTTATTACAGACAGACCTCTCCCCATCTCTTTATTAAGGACAGACCTCTCCTCATCTCTTTATTACAGACAGACCTCTCCCCATCTCTTTATTACAGACAGACCTCTCCCCATCTCTTCATTACAGACAGACCTCTCCCCATCTCTTTATTACAGACAGACCTCTCCCCATCTCTTCATTACAGACAGACCTCTCCCCATCTCTTTATTACAGACAGACCTCTCCTCATCTCTTCATTACAGACAGACCTCTCCCCATCTCTTCATTAGAGACAGACCCCTCCCCATCTCTTTATTACAGACAGACCTCTCCCCATCTCTATATTACAGACAGACCTCTCCTCATCTATTATTACATACAGACCTCTCCTCATCTCTTTATTACAGACAGACCTCTCCCCATCTCTTTATTACAGACAGACCTCTCCCCATCTCTTTATTAAGGACAGACTTATCCCCATCTCTTTATTACAGACAGACCTCTCCCCATCTCTTTATTACAGACAGACCTCTCCTCATCTCTTTATTAAGGACAGACCTCTCCCCATCTCTTTATTACAGACAGACCTCTCCCCATCTCTTTATTAAGGACAGACCTCTCCCCATCTCTTTATTACAGACAGACCTCTCCTCATCTCTTTATTAAGGACTGACCTCTCCTCATCTCTTTATTAAGGACAGACCTCTCCCCATCTCTTTATTACAGACAGACCTCTCCCCATCTCTTTATTACAGACAGACCTCTCCCCATCTCTTTATTACAGACAGACCTCTCCCCATCTCTTTATTACAGACAGACCTCTCCCCATCTCTTTATTACAGACAGACCTCTCCCCATCTCTTTATTAAGGACAGACCTCTCCCCATCTCTTTATTACAGACAGACCTCTCCTCATCTCTTTATTAAGGACTGACCTCTCCTCATCTCTTTATTAAGGACAGACCTCTCCCCATCTCTTTATTACAGACAGAGCTCTCCTCATCTCTTTATTAAGGACAGACCTCTCCCCATCTCTTTATTACAGACAGACCTCTCCCCATCTCTTTATGACAGACAGACCTCTCCTCATCTCTTTATTACAGACAGACCTCTCCTCATCTCTTTATTACAGACAGACCTCTCCCCATCTCTATATTACAGACAGATCTCTCCCCATCTCTTTATTACAGACAGACCTCTCCCCATCTCTTTATTAAGGACAGACCTCTCCCCATCTCTTTATTACAGACAGACCTCTCCCCATCTCTATATTACAGACAGACCTCTCCTCATCTCTTTATTACAGACAGACCTCTCCCCATCTCTTTATTACAGACAGACCTCTCCCTATCTCTATATTACAGACAGACCTCGCCCCATCTCTTTATTACAGACAGACCTCTCCCCATCTCTTTATTAAGGACAGACCTCTCCCCATCTCTTTATTACAGACAGACCTCTCCCCATCTCTATATTACAGACAGACCTCTCCTCATCTCTTTATTACAGACAGACCTCTCCCCATCTCTATATTACAGACAGACCTCTCCCCATCTCTTTATTACAGACAGACCTCTCCCCATCTCTTTATTAAGGACAGACCTCTCCCCATCTCTTTATTAAGGACAGACCTCTCCCCATCTCTTTATTAAGGACAGACCTCTCCCCATCTCTATATTACAGACAGACCTCTCCCCATCTCTTTATTAAGGACAGACCTCTCCCCATCTCTTTATTACAGACAGACCTCTCCTCATCTCTTTATTACAGACAGACCTCTCCCCATCTCTTTATTAAGGACAGACCTCTCCCCATCTCTTTATTACAGACAGACCTCTCCTCATCTCTTTATTAAGGACAGACCTCTCCCCATCTCTTTATTACAGACAGACCTCTCCCCATCTCTTCATTACAGACAGACCTCTCCCCATCTCTTTATTACAGACAGACCTCTCCCCATCTCTTCATTACAGACAGACCTCTCCCCATCTCTTTATTACAGACAGACCTCTCCTCATCTCTTCATTACAGACAGACCTCTCCCCATCTCTTCATTAGAGACAGACCCTCCCCATCTCTTTATTACAGACAGACCTCTCCCCATCTCTATATTACAGACAGACCTCTCCTCATCTATTATTACATACAGACCTCTCCTCATCTCTTTATTACAGACAGACCTCTCCCCATCTCTTTATTACAGACAGACCTCTCCCCATCTCTTTATTAAGGACAGACTTATCCCCATCTCTTTATTACAGACAGACCTCTCCCCATCTCTTTATTACAGACAGACCTCTCCTCATCTCTTTATTAAGGACAGACCTCTCCCCATCTCTTTATTACAGACAGACCTCTCCCCATCTCTTTATTAAGGACAGACCTCTCCCCATCTCTTTATTACAGACAGACCTCTCCCCATCTCTTTATTACAGACAGACCTCTCCCCATCTCTATATTACAGACAAACCTCTCCCCATCTCTTTATTACAGACAGACCTCTCCCCATCTCTTTATTACAGACAGACCTCTCCTCATCTCTTTATTAAGGACTGACCTCTCCTCATCTCTTTATTAAGGACAGACCTCTCCCCATCTCTTTATTACAGACAGACCTCTCCCCATCTCTTTATTACAGACAGACCTCTCCCCATCTCTTTATTACAGACAGACCTCTCCCCATCTCTTTATTACAGACATACCTCTCCCCATCTCTTTATTACAGACAGAGCTCTCCTCATCTCTTTATTAAGGACAGACCTCTCCCCATCTCTTTATTACAGACAGACCTCTCCCCATCTCTTTATGACAGACAGACCTCTCCTCATCTCTTTATTACAGACAGACCTCTCCTCATCTCTTTATTACAGACAGACCTCTCCCCACCTCTATATTACAGACAGACCTCTCCTCATCTCTTTATTACAGACAGACCTCTCCCCATCTCTATATTACAGACAGACCTCTCCCCATCTCTTTATTACAGACAGACCTCTCCCCATCTCTTTATTAAGGACAGACCTCTCCCCATCTCTTTATTACAGACAGACCTCTCCCCATCTCTATATTACAGACAGACCTCTCCTCATCTCTTTATTACAGACAGACCTCTCCCCATCTCTTTATTACAGACAGACCTCTCCCTATCTCTATATTACAGACAGACCTCTCCCCATCTCTTTATTACAGACAGACCTCTCCCCATCTCTTTATTAAGGACAGACCTCTCCCCATCTCTTTATTACAGACAGACCTCTCCCCATCTCTATATTACAGACAGACCTCTCCTCATCTCTTTATTACAGACAGACCTCTCCCCATCTCTATATTACAGACAGACCTCTCCCCATCTCTTTATTACAGACAGACCTCTCCCCATCTCTTTATTAAGGACAGACCTCTCCCCATCTCTTTATTAAGGACAGACCTCTCCCCATCTCTTTATTAAGGACAGACCTCTCCCCATCTCTATATTACAGACAGACCTCTCCCCATCTCTTTATTAAGGACAGACCTCTCCCCATCTCTTTATTACAGACAGACCTCTCCCCATCTCTTTATTACAGACAGACCTCTCCTCATCTCTTCATTACAGACAGACCTCTCCTCATCTCTTTATTACAGACAGACCTCTCCCCATCTCTTTATTAAGGACAGACCTCTCCCCATCTCTTTATTAAGGACAGACCTCTCCCCATCTCTATATTACAGACAGACCTCTCCCCATCTCTATATTACAGACAGACCTCTCCCCATCTCTTCATTACAGACAGACCTCTCCCCATCTCTTTATTACAGACAGACCTCTCCCCATCTCTATATTACAGACAGACCTCTCCCCATCTCTTTATTACAGACAGACCTCTCCCCATCTCTTTATTACAGACAGACCTCTCCCCATCTCTTTATTACAGACAGACCTCTCCCCATCTCTATATTACAGACAGACCTCTCCCCATCTCTTTATTAAGGACAGACCTCTCCCCATCTCTTTATTAAGGACAGACCTCTCCCCATCTCTTTATTAAGGACAGACCTCTCCCCATCTCTTCATTACAGACAGACCTCTCCCCATCTCTTTATTACAGACAGACCTCTCCTCATCTCTTTATTAAGGACAGACCTCTCCCCATCTCTTTATTAAGGACAGACCTCTCCTCATCTCTTCATTACAGACAGACCTCTCCCCATCTTTTCATTACAGACAAACCCCTCCCCAACTCTTTATTACAGACAGACCTCTCCCCATCTCTATATTACAGACAGACCTCTCCTCATCTCTATATTACAGACAGACCTCTCCCCATCTCTATATTACAGACAAACCCCTCCCCATCTCTTTATTACAGATAGACCTCTCCCCATCTCTATATTACAGACAGACCTCTCCCCATCTCTATATTACAGACAAACCCCTCCCCATCTCTATATTACAGACAGACCTCTCCCCATCTCTATATTACAGACAGACCTCTCCCCATCTCTATATTACAGACAAACCCTCCCCATCTCTTTATTACAGATAGACCTCTCCCCATCTCTATATTACAGACAGACCTCTCCTCATCTATTATTACATACAGACCTCCCCTCATCTCTTTATTACAGACAGACCTCTCCCCATCTCTTTATTAAGGACAGACCTCTCCCCATCTCTTTATTACAGACAGACCTCTCCCCATCTCTTTATGACAGACAGACCTCTCCTCATCTCTTTATTACAGACAGACCTCTCCTCATCTCTTTATTACAGACAGACCTCTCCCCACCTCTATATTACAGACAGACCTCTCCTCATCTCTTTATTACAGACAGACCTCTCCCCATCTCTATATTACAGACAGACCTCTCCCCATCTCTTTATTACAGACAGACCTCTCCCCATCTCTTTATTAAGGACAGACCTCTCCCCATCTCTTTATTACAGACAGACCTCTCCCCATCTCTATATTACAGACAGACCTCTCCTCATCTCTTTATTACAGACAGACCTCTCCCCATCTCTTTATTACAGACAGACCTCTCCCCATCTCTATATTACAGACAGACCTCTCCCCATCTCTTTATTACAGACAGACCTCTCCCCATCTCTTTATTAAGGACAGACCTCTCCCCATCTCTTTATTAAGGACAGACCTCTCCCCATCTCTATATTACAGACAGACCTCTCCCCATCTCTTTATTAAGGACAGACCTCTCCCCATCTCTTTATTAAGGACAGACCTCTCCCCATCTCTTTATTAAGGACAGACCTCTCCCCATCTCTTCATTACAGACAGACCTCTCCCCATCTCTTTATTACAGACAGACCTCTCCTCATCTCTTCATTACAGACAGACCTCTCCCCATCTTTTCATTACAGACAAACCCCTCCCCATCTCTTTATTACAGACAGACCTCTCCCCATCTCTATATTACAGACAGACCTCTCCTCATCTCTATATTACAGACAGACCTCTCCCCATCTCTATATTACAGACAAACCCTCCCCATCTCTTTATTACAGATAGACCTCTCCCCATCTCTATATTACAGACAGACCTCTCCCCATCTCTATATTACAGACAAACCCCTCCCCATCTCTATATTACAGACAGACCTCTCCCCATCTCTATATTACAGACAGACCTCTCCCCATCTCTATATTACAGACAAACCCTCCCCATCTCTTTATTACAGATAGACCTCTCCCCATCTCTATATTACAGACAGACCTCTCCTCATCTATTATTACATACAGACCTCTCCTCATCTCTTTATTACAGACAGACCTCTCCCCATCTCTTTATTACAGACAGACCTCTCCCCATCTCTTTATTAAGGACAGACTTATCCCCATCTCTTTATTACAGACAGACCTCTCCCCATCTCTTTATTACAGACAGACCTCTCCCCATCTCTTTATGACAGACAGACCTCTCCTCATCTCTTTATTACAGACAGACCTCTCCTCATCTCTTTATTACAGACAGACCTCTCCCCACCTCTATATTACAGACAGACCTCTCCTCATCTCTTTATTACAGACAGACCTCTCCCCATCTCTATATTACAGACAGACCTCTCCCCATCTCTTTATTACAGACAGACCTCTCCCCATCTCTTTATTAAGGACAGACCTCTCCCCAACTCTTTATTACAGACAGACCTCTCCCCATCTCTATATTACAGACAGACCTCTCCTCATCTCTTTATTACAGACAGACCTCTCCCCATCTCTTTATTACAGACAGACCTCTCCCCATCTCTATATTACAGACAGACCTCTCCCCATCTCTTTATTACAGACATACCTCTCCCCAACTCTTTATTACAGACAGACCTCTCCCCATCTCTATATTACAGACAGACCTCTCCTCATCTCTTTATTACAGCCAGACCTCTCCCCATCTCTATATTACAGACAGACCTCTCCCCATCTCTATATTACAGACAGACCTCTCCCCATCGCTTTATTACAGACAGACCTCTCCTCATCTCTTCATTACAGACAGACCTCTCCCCATCTCTTTATTACAGACAGACCTCTCCCCATCTCTTTATTACAGACAGACCTCTCCCCATCTCTTTATTACAGCCAGACCTCTCCCTATCTCTTTATTACAGACAGACCTCTCCCCATCTCTTCATTACAGCCAGACCTCTCCCCATCTCTTTATTACAGCCAGACCTCTCCCCATCTCTTTATTACAGACAGACCTCTCCCCATCTCTATATTACAGACAGACCTCTCCCCATCTCTTTATTACAGACAGACCTCTCCTCATCTCTTCATTACAGACAGACCTCTCCCCATCTCTTTATTACAGACAGACCTCTCCCCATCTCTTTATTACAGACAGACCTCTCCCCATCTCTTTATTAAGGACAGACCTCTCCCCATCTCTTTATTACAGACAGACCTCTCCTCATCTCTTTATTACAGCCAGACCTCTCCCCATCTCTATATTACAGACAGACCTCTCCCCATCTCTATATTACAGACAGACCTCTCCTCATCTCTTTATTACAGCCAGACCTCTCCCCATCTCTATATTACAGACAGACCTCTCCCCATCTCTATATTACAGACAGACCTCTCCCCATCTCTTTATTACAGACAGACCTCTCCTCATCTCTTCATTACAGACAGACCTCTCCCCATCTCTTTATTACAGACAGACCTCTCCCCATCTCTTTATTACAGACAGACCGCTCCCCATCTCTTCATTACAGACAGACCTCTCCCCATCTCTTTATTACAGACAGACCTCTCCTCATCTCTTCATTACAGACAGACCTCTCCCCATCTTTTCATTACAGACAAACCCCTCCCCATCTCTTTATTACAGACAGACCTCTCCCCATCTCTATATTACAGACAGACCTCTCCTCATCTATTATTACATACAGACCTCTCCCCATCTCTTTATTACAGACAGACCTCTCCCCATCTCTTTATTACAGACAGACCTCTCCCCATCTCTTTATTACAGACAGACCTCTCCCCATCTCTTTATTAAGGACAGACCTCTCCTCATCTATTATTACATACAGACCTCTCCCCATCTCTTTATTACAGACAGACCTCTCCCCATCTCTTCATTACAGACAGACCTCTCCCCATCTTTTCATTACAGACAAACCTCTCCCCATCTCTTTATTACAGACAGACCTCTCCCCATCTCTTTATTACAGACAGACCTCTCCCCATCTCTTTATTACAGACAGACCTCTCCCCATCTCTATATTACAGACAGACCTCTCCTCATCTATTATTACATACAGACCTCTCCTCATCTATTATTACATACAGACCTCTCCCCATCTCTTTATTACAGACAGACCTCTCCCCATCTCTTTATTACAGACAGACCTCTCCTCATCTCTTTATTACATACAGACCTCTCCCCATCTCTTCATTACAGATAGACCTCTCCCCATCTCTTTATTACAGACTGACCTCTCCCCATCTCTTTATTACAGACAGACCTCTCCCCATCTCTATATTACAGACAGACCTCTCCTCATCTCTTTATTACAGACAGACCTCTCCCCATCTCTTCATTACAGACAGACCTCTCCTCATCTCTTTATTACAGACAGACCTCTCCTCATCTCTTTATTACAGATAGACCTCTCCCCATCTCTTTATTACAGACAGACCTCTCCTCATCTCTTTATTACAGACAGACCTCTCCCCATCTCTTCATTACAGACAGACCTCTCCCCATCTCTTTACTACAGACAGACCTCTCCCCATCTCTTTATTACAGACAGACCTCTCCCCATCTCTTCATTACAGACAGACCTCTCCCCATCTCTTTACTACAGACAGACCTCTCCCCATCTCTTTATTACAGACAGACCTCTCCTCATCTCTTCATTACAGACAGACCTCTTCCCATCTCTTCATTACAGACAGACCTCTCCCCATCTCTTTATTACAGACAGACCTCTCCACATCTCTTTATTAAGGACTTTATTAAGGACTGACCTCTCCTCATCTCTTTATTAAGGACAGACCTCTCCCCATCTTTTACAACCATTGAATCTATATGTTTTGACCATGACAATCTAAGGTAACGCCGAGTTATTCAGTCTCCTGAACTTCAAGGTCCATGCTTGCCCTTTGGCAAGGCTAGCTACACGACGCCCCTTGATGATGTCATTTCCTCTTCTGCCTCATGGCTACGGTGCCTTCAGAAAGTATTCACACCCCTTTTCCCACATTTTGTTGTGCTACAGGATGAATTTAAAATGGATTCAATTGAGATTTTCTTGTCATTGGCCTACACACAATACCTCATAATGTCCAAGTGGAATGATGTTTTTTTATTTTTTATTATTATAAATATTTATAAAAAAAAAAATGAAAGCTGACATATAATATATGCCATTTAGCAGACGCTTTTATCCAAAGCGACTTACAGTCATGTGTGCATACATTCTACGTATGGGTGGTCCCGGGAATCGAACCCACTACCCTGGCGTTACAAGCGCCATGCTCTACCAACTGAGCTACAGAACCACATATCTTGAGTCGATAAGTATTCAACTCCTTTGTTAAGGCCTGATTAAGTTCAGGAGTAAAAACGTTGCTCATCTAGTCACATAATAAGTTGCATGGACTCACTCGGTGTACAATAATAGTGTTTTATCTCTTCTCTCTCACATACAATTATCTGTGAAGGTCCCTCAGTCGAGCAGATTCAACCACAAAGATCAGGGAGGGGTTCCTCGCAAAGAAGGGCACATATTGGTAGAATACACGTGTCCTTCCTAACTCAGGCCAATAGGGAGTATAAAACAGTTAAGAGTTTAATGATGGATCAACAACATTGTCGTTACTCCACAACACTAACCTAATTGACAGAGTGAAAAGAAGGAAGCCTGTACAGAATACACCCAGTCACTACAAAGATACAGACGTCCTTCCTAACTTAGTTGCCGTGGAGGAAGGAACCCGGCAACTCAGGCCAATGGGGACTTTAAAACAGTTAGAGTTTAATGACTGTGATAAGAGGAGAAAACTGAGGATGGATCAACAACATTGTAGTTACTCCATAATATTAACCTAATTGACAGAGTGAAAAGAAGGTCTGTACAGAATCTAAATATTCCAAAACATCCTGTTTGCAACAAGGAACTAAAGTAAAACTCCTAAACATGTGACAAAGAATGAACTTTGTCCTGAATATAAAGTGTTATGTTTGGGTCAAATCCAATACAACACATTACTGAGTACCACTTTCCATATTTTCTAGCATAGTGGTGGCTGCATCATGTTATGGGTATGCTTGTAATCCTTAAGGACTGGGGAGTATTTCAGGATAAAAAATAAATGAAAAGCACAAAGCAAAATCCTAGACGGAAGATTTGGTTCAGTCTGCCTTCCACCAGACACTGGGAGATTAATTCACCCTTCAGCAGGACAGCAACCTACCTACAACGAGCCTTATAAACAGGGTTAGGAATGGAACATTTAGGGAGCCTGGTTCACCTGGTATCCCTCCATTTGGTTTAGAAATGAATGTATATGATATTGCATTGTTCTGTGGTAAAGCTATGTGACGTAATAACTCGAGGTCTCACTACACCTTTATGTGTGTGTGTGTGTGTGTGTGTGTGTGTGTGTGTGTGTGTGTGTGTGTGTGTGTGTGTGTGTGTGAGGAGGTGTGTGTGTGAGTGAGTGTGTGTGTGTGTGAGTGTGTGTGTGTGTGTGTGTGTGTGTGTGTGTGTGTGTGTGTGTGTGTGTGTGTGTGTGTGTGTGTGTGTGTGTGTGTGTGTGTGTGTGTGTGTGTGTGTGTGTGTGTGTGTGTGTGTGTGTGTGTGTGTGTGTGTGAGGTGTGTGTGAGGAGGTGTGTTTGTGTGTGAGTGTGAGTGTGTGAGTGTGAGTGTGAGTGTGAGTGTGAGTGTGAGTGTGTGTGTGTGTGAGGTGTGTGTGTGAGGAGGTGTGTGTGTGTGTGAGTGTGAGTGTGTGAGTGTGAGTGTGAGTGTGAGTATGTGTGTGTGTGTGTGTGTGTGTGTGTGTGTGTGTGTGTGTGTGTGTGTGTGTGTGTGTGTGTGTGTGTGTGTGTGTGTGTGTGTGTGTGTGTGTGTGTGTGTGTGTCTGTGTGTGTGTGTGTGTGTGTGTGTGTGTGTGTGTGTGTGTGTGTGTGTGTGTGTGTGTGTTTTCTTGCGTGTTATCCTACCCAGTAGCAGGAACTTCCTGTTGTCTCCATACAGCTGTAGCAGGTCAGAACAGAACACGGCTATGGACATCCCAACCTGTACTCTCTCAACAGCAGGGCAAACTGCTGGAGCTCCTGGGGACTCAGCTTACTCCTTAGCTGCGTGGTACCGGGGGAAGAGAAGGGGACAAACACAGGTTACAAGGGGGACATTACAGGGGGAAGAGAAGGAGACATTACAGGGGGAGAGAGAAGGGGACATTACAGGGGGAGAGAGAAGGAGACATTACAGGGGGAGAGAGAAGGGGACATTACAGGGGGGAGAGAGAAGGAGACATTACAGGGGGAGAGAAGGGGACATTACAGGGGGAGAGAGAAGGAGACATTACAGGGGGAAGAGAGAAGGAGACATTACAGGGGGAGAGAGAAGGAGACATTACAGGGGGAGAGAGAAGGAGACATTACAGGGGGAGAGAGAAGGAGACATTACAGGGGGAGAGAAGGAGACATTACAGGGGAGAGAGAAGGAGACATTACAGGGGGAGAGAGAAGGGGACATTACAGGGGGAGAGAGAAGGGGACATTACAGGGGAGAGAGAAGGAGACATTACAGGGGGAGAGAGAAGGAGACATTACAGGGGGAAGAGAAGGAGACATTACAGGGGAGAGAGAGGGGACATTACAGGGGAGAGAGAAGGAGACATTACAGGGGAGAGAGAAGGAGACATTACAGGGGGAAGAGAAGGAGACATTACAGGGGAGAGAGAAGGAGACAAACACAGGTTACAGGGGGAGAGAAGGAGACATTACAGGGGGAAGAGAGAAGGAGACATTACAGGGGAGAGAGAAGGAGACATTACAGGGGGAGAGAGAAGGAGACATTACATGGGGAGAGAGAAGGGGACATTACAGTGGGAGAGAAGGAGACATTACAGGGGGAGAGAAGGGGACATTACAGGGAGAGAAGGAGACATTACAGGGGAGAGAGAAGGAGACATTACAGGGGAGAGAAAAGGAGACATTACAGGGGAGAGAGAAGGAGACATTACAGGGGGAGAGAGAAGGAGACATTACAGGGGGAGAGAGAAGGAGACATTACAGGGGGAGAGAGAAGGAGACATTACAGGGGGAGAGAAGGAGACATTACAGGGGGAGAGAAGGAGACATTACAGGGGGGAGAGAAGGAGACATTACAGGGGAGAGAAGGAGACATTACAGGGGGAGAGAGAAGGAGACATTACAGGGGGAGAGAGAAGGAGACATTACAGGGGGAGAGAGAAGGAGACATTACAGGGGAGAGAGAAGGAGACATTACAGGGGAAGAGAAGGAGACATTACAGGGGAGAGAGAAGGAGACATTACAGGGGGAGAGAAGGAGACATTACAGGGGGAGAGAAGGAGACATTACAGGGGAGAGAGAGGGAGACATTACAGGGGAGAGAAGGAGACATTACAGGGGGAGAGAGAAGGAGACATTACAGGGGAGAGAGAAGGGTACATTACAGGGGAGAGAGAAGGAGACATTACAGGGGGAGAGAGAAGGAGACATTACAGGGGAGAGAGAAGGAGACATTACAGGGGAGTGAGAAGGAGACATTACAGGGGAGAGAGAAGGAGACATTACAGGGGGAGAGAGAAGGAGACATTACAGGGGAGAGAGAAGGAGACATTACAGGGGGAGAGAGAAGGGTACATTACAGGGGAGAGAGAAGGAGACATTACAGGGGAAGAGAAGGAGACATTACAGGGGGAGAGAGAAGGGTACATTACAGGGGAGAGAGAAGGGTACATTACAGGGGGAGAGAGAAGGAGACATTACAGGGGAGAGAAGGAGACATTACAGGGGAAGAGAAGGAGACATTACAGGGCGAGAGAGAAGGAGACATTACAGGGGAGAGAGAAGGAGACATTACAGGGGGAGAGAGAAGGAGACATTACAGGGGAGAGAGAGGAGACATTACAGGGGAGAGAGAAGGAGACATTACAGGGGGAGAGAGAAGGAGACATTACAGGGGAGAGAGAAGGGTACATTACAGGGGAGAGAGAAGGAGACATTACAGGGGAAGAGAAGGAGACATTACAGGGGAGAGAGAAGGGTACATTACAGGGGGAGAGAGAAGGAGACATTACAGGGGAGAGAAGGAGACATTACAGGGGGAAGAGAAGGAGACATTACCGGGGAGAGAGAAGGAGACATTACAGGGGGAGAGAGAAGGAGACATTACAGGGGGAGAGAGAAGGAGACATTACAGGGGAGAGAGAAGGAGACATTACAGGGGGAGAGAAGGAGACATTACAGGGGGAGAGAGAAGGGGACATTACAGGGTGAGAGAGAAGGAGACATTACAGGGGGAGAGAGAAGGAGACATTACAGGGGGAGAGAGAAGGAGACATTACAGGGGGAGAGAGAAGGAGACATTACAGGGGGAGAGAAGGAGACATTACAGGGGGAGAGAAGGAGACATTACAGGGGGAAGAGAGAAGGAGACATTACAGGGGGAGAGAGAAGGAGACATTACAGGGGGAGAGAAGGAGACATTACAGGGGAAGAGAGAAGGAGACATTACAGGGGGAGAGAGAAGGAGACAAACACAGGTTACAGTGATCTTTACTGTGGTCATGATTCCTCACTGTGATCTTTACTGTGGTCATGACTCCTCACTGTGATCTTTACTGTGGTCATGACTCTACACTGTGATCTCTACTGTGGTGGTGACTCTACACTGTGATCTTTACTGTGACCATGACTCCACACTGATCTTTACTGTGGTCATGACTCCTCACTGTGATCTTTACTGTGGTCATGACTCCAATCTGTGATATTTACTGTGGTCATGACTCCTCACCGTGATATCTACTGTGGTCATGACTCCTCACCATGATCTTTACTGTGGTCATGACTCCAATCTGTGATATTTACTGTGGTCATGACTCCTCACCGTGATATCTACTGTGGTCATGACTCCTCACCATGACTCTACACTGTGATCTTTACTGTGGCAATGGCTCCACACTGTGATCTTTCCTGTGGCCATGACTCCTTGCTGTGGTCATGACTCCTCACTGCGATCTTTACTGTGGTCATGACTCCTCACTGCGATCTTTACTGTGGTCATGACTCCTCACCATGATATCTACTGTGGTCATGACCCACTCTGTGATCTTTACTGTGGTCATGACCCCTACTGTGGTCATGACACCTCAATGTGATCTTTACTGTGGTCATGACTCCTCAATGTGATCTTTACTGTGGTCATGACCCCTACTGTGGTCATGATGCCTCACTGTGATCTTTCCTGTGGCCATGACTCCTTGCTGTGGTCATGACTCCTCACTGCGATCTTTACTGTGGTCATGACTCCTCACTGCGATCTTTACTGTGGTCATGACTCCTCACTGCGATCTTTACTGTGGTCATGACTCCTCACCATGATATCTACTGTGGTCATGACCCCACTCTGTGATCTTTACTGTGGTCATGACCCCCTACTGTGGTCATGACACCTCAATGTGATCTTTACTGTGGTCATGACCCCCTACTGTGGTCATGATGCCTCACTGTGATCTTTACTGTGGTCATGACTCCTCACTGTGATCTTTACTGTGGTCATGACACCTCACTGTGATCTTTACTGTGGTCATGACACCTCACTGTGATCTTTACTGTGGTCATGACACCTCAATGTGATCTTTACTGTGGTCATGACCCCCTACTGTGGTCATGATGCCTCACTGTGATCTTTACTGTGGTCATGACTCCTCACTGTGATCTTTACTGTGGTCATGACACCTCACTGTGATCTTTACTGTGGTCATGACACCTCACTGTGATCTTTACTGTGGTCATGCCACCAGGTGTGGTCGTCTGCTGACCAGGACAGACGAGTTGTTGCATAGCAATATGCCGTTCTGCACACCACTGCTGCACTGACCCGTTATTTGTCTGTTTGCGGCCCGCCTGTTTTCTTGCCATTCACCTTCGACCTCTCATCAACGACTTGTTTTCGACCCACAGGACTTGCAGCTGATTGGATGTTAGTTTGTTTGTCGCGCCGTTCTGGGTAAATCCCTAGACACTGTCGTGTGTGAAAAGCACCGGAAGCCCAGACGGTTTTTAAGATACTAGAGCTGGTGTGTCTGGTACCGACGATCATACCATAACTCTTAAAGTCACTCGTTTGGCCCAGACGACCATAACACGCTAAAAGTGGTTAAGGTAATTCGTTTAGCCCATTCTAACCGTTCAAATAGAACAGTAACTGAATGCCTCGATGCCCGTCTGCCTGCTTCATATAGCCACGGCCACGTGACTCACTATCTGTAGGAGCGAACCATTTTCCTGAATGGGGAAGGTGGTGTACCTAAAAAAAAAAAAACTGTCCAATGACTGATCATGTATGTAGTCTTACGGTGATCATGTACTCCTGCATGAGCTGCAGACCCTGGTCTCCTCCGTCACTATGCAGCGATGCCGGGCTGTGATGTGAGCCCTGTAGGGACAGAGACGAGCTCTCACTGTAGCTCTCACTGTAGTACAGGTCAAAGGCCTCCTGGGATCCATCACTATGGGAGAATGCACAGGAAAGAAACGACCGGGTGAATTACATTGAAACACATGGAGAACTCATAAAGGCATCTCTGCCCTATCACTGACTAGACACTGTCCCTGTAACACTGACTAGACACTGTATCACTGACTAGACACTGTATCACTGACTAGACACTGTATCACTGACTAGACACTGTATCACTGACTAGACACTGTATCACTGACTAGACACTGTCCCTGTATCACTGACTAGACACTGTCCCTGTATCACTGACTAGACACTGTATCACTGACTAGACACTGTATCACTGACTAGACACTGTATCACTGACTAGACACTGTATCACTGACTAGACACTGTATCACTGACTAGACACTGTCCCTGTATCACTGACTAGACACTGTATCACTGACTAGACACTGTCCCTGTATCACTGACTAGACACTGTATCACTGACTAGACACTGTATCACTGACTAGACACTGTATCACTGACTAGACACTGTACCACTGACTAGACACTGTAACACTGACTAGACACTGTATCACTGACTAGACACTGTCCCTGTAACACTGACTAGACACTGTATCACTGACTAGACACTGTCCCTGTAACACTGACTAGACACTGTATCACTGACTAGACACTGTCCCTGTAACACTGACTAGACACTGTATCACTGACTAGACACTGTCCCTGTAACACTGACTAGACACTGTATCACTGACTAGACACTGTATCACTGACTAGACACTGTATCACTGACTAGACACTGTCCCTGTAACACTGACTAGACACTGTCCCTGTATCACTGACTAGACACTGTATCACTGACTAGACACTGTATCACTGACTAGACACTGTATCACTGACTAGACACTGTATCACTGACTAGACACTGTATCACTGACTAGACACTGTATCACTGACTAGACACTGTATCACTGACTAGACACTGTATCACTGACTAGACACTGTATCACTGACTAGACACTGTCTCCTGTCCCTGTATCACTGACTAGACACTGTCCCTGTAACACTGACTAGACACTGTATCACTGACTAGACACTGTATCACTGACTAGACACTGTATCACTGACTAGACACTGTATCACTGACTAGACACTGTATCACTGACTAGACACTGTATCACTGACTAGACACTGTATCACTGACTAGACACTGTATCACTGACTAGACACTGTAACACTGACTAGACACTGTCCCTGTATCACTGACTAGACACTGTATCACTGACTAGACACTGTATCACTGACTAGACACTGTAACACTGACTAGACACTGTCCCTGTATCACTGACTAGACACTGTATCACTGACTAGACACTGTATCACTGACTAGACACTGTATCACTGACTAGACACTGTCCCTGTATCACTGACTAGACACTGTCCCTGTAACACTGACTAGACACTGTATCACTGACTAGACACTGTCTCCTGTCCCTGTATCACTGACTAGACACTGTCTCCTGTCCCTGTATCACTGACTAGACACTGTCCCTGTATCACTGACTAGACACTGTATCACTGACTAGACACTGTCTCCTGTCCCTGTATCACTGACTAGACACTGTATCACTGACTCTGTATCACTGACTAGACACTGTCCCTGTATCACTGACTAGACACTGTATCACTGACTAGACACTGTATCACTGACTAGACACTGTATCACTGACTAGACACTGTCCCTGTATCACTGACTAGACACTGTCCCTGTATCACTGACTAGACACTGTCCCTGTATCACTGACTAGACACTGTATCACTGACTAGACACTGTCCCTGTATCACTGACTAGACACTGTATCACTGACTAGACACTGTCCCTGTATCACTGACTAGACACTGTCCCTGTATCACTGACTAGACACTGTCCCTGTGTGTGTGTGTGTCTATGTGTGTGTGTGTGTGTCTATGTGTGTGTGTGTGTGTCTATGTGTGTGTGTGTGTGTCTATGTGTGTGTGTGTGTGTCTATGTGTGTGTGTGTGTGTCTATGTGTGTGTGTGTGTGTGTCTATGTGTGTGTGTGTGTGTCTATGTGTGTGTGTGTGTGTGTCTATGTGTGTGTGTGTGTGTGTCTATGTGTGTGTGTGTGTGTCTATGTGTGTGTGTGTGTGTGTCTATGTGTGTGTGTGTGTGTGTGTCTATGTGTGTGTATGTGTGTCTGTGTGTGTGTGTGTGTCTATGTGTGTGTGTGTGTGTCTATGTGTGTGTGTGTGTGTCTATGTGTGTGTGTGTGTGTCTATGTGTGTGTGTGTGTGTGTGTCTATGTGTGTGTGTGTGTGTCTATGTGTGTGTGTGTGTCTATGTGTGTGTGTGTGTGTGTCTATGTGTGTGTGTGTGTGTGTGTATGTGTGTGTGTGTGTGTGTGTGTCTTTGTGTGTGTCTGTGTGTGTCTATGTGTGTGTGTGTGTGTGTGTGTGTGTGTGTGTGTGTGTGTGTGTGTGTGTGTGTGTGTGTGTGTGTGTGTGTGTGTGTGTGTGTGTGTGTGTGTGTGTGTGTGTGTGTTACTCACTAAGAGCTGCAGAGGCTGAAGTCAGCGTCGTAGCTGTAGGTCATGTCAGTCAGACAGCTGTCACCTGGGAGAAGAACACAACACAAATACCCTGTCACCTGGGAGAAGAACACAACACAAATACCCTGTCACCTGGGAGAAGAACAACACTGTTCAGCATCAAATACCCTGCCACCTGGGAGAAGAACACAACACAAATACCCTGCCACCTGGGAGAAGAACACAACACAAATACCCTGTCACCTGGGAGAAGAACACAACACAAATACCCTGTCACCTGGGAGAAGAACACAACACAAATACCCTGTCACCTGGGAGAAGAACACAACACAAATACCCTGTCACCTGGGAGAAGAACACAACACAAATACCCTGTCACCTGGGAGAAGAACAACACTGTTCATCATCAAATACCCTGCCACCTGGGAGAAGAACAACACTGTTCAACATCAAATACCCTGTCACCTGGGAGAAGAACACAACAACACTGTTCATCATCAAATACCCTGTCACCTGGGAGAAGAACAACACTGTTCATCATCAAATACCCTGCCACCTGGGAGAAGAACACAACAACACTGTTCATCATCAAATACCCTGCCACCTGGGAGAAGAACATCACTGTTCATCATCAAATACCCTGCCACCTGGGAGAAGAACATCACTGTTCATCATCAAATACCCTGTCACCTGGGAGAAGAACATCACTGTTCATCATCAAATACCCTGCCACCTGGGAGAAGAACACAACACAAATACCCTGTCACCTGGGAGAAGAACACAACAACACTGTTCATCATCAAATACCCTGTCACCTGGGAGAAGAACAACACTGTTCATCATCAAATACCCTGCCACCTGGGAGAAGAACATCACTGTTCATCATCAAATACCCTGCCACCTGGGAGAAGAACATCACTGTTCATCATCAAATACCCTGTCACCTGGGAGAAGAACATCACTGTTCATCATCAAATACCCTGCCACCTGGGAGAAGAACATCACTGTTCATCATCAAATACCCTGCCACCTGGGAGAAGAACACAACACAAATACCCTGCCACCTGGGAGAAGAACACAACATCACTGTTCATCATCAAATACCCTGCCTATCCCAAACGCCAGCCTCTTCTCTATGTAGTACACCAGGGCCCTCTATGTAGTACACCAGGGCCCTCTATGTAGTCTCTATGTAGTACACCAGGGCCCTCTATGTAGTACATCAGGGCCCTCTATGTAGTCTCTATGTAGTACACCAGGGCCCTCTATGTAGTCTCTATGTAGTACACCAGGGCCCTCTATGTAGTACACCAGGGCCCTCTATGTAGTCTCTATGTAGTACACCAGGGCCCTCTATGTAGTCTCTATGTAGTACACCAGGGCCCTCTATGTAGTCTCTATGTAGTACATCAGGGCCCTCTATGTAGTCTCTATGTAGTACACCAGGGCCCTCTATGTAGTCTCTATGTAGTACACCAGGGCCCTGCCCTCTATGTAATACATCAGGGCCCTCTATGTAGTCTCTATGTAGTACACCAGGGCCCTCTATGTAGTCTCTATGTAGTACACCTGGTCTAGTCAAACATAGTGCACTGTGTAGGCCATAAGGCACAATTCGGGATGCAGATTCAGAGAAAGAAACGCCATCTACATCCCTCTCCTTTCAGTACTTAATAAAAACCCTCAGAAAATGCTTCGTACATCTTGTTCTGGTCAGGGCTGGCCCTCTCTCTCTCGAATCTTGAAACGTGTGAAATTAAACATGAAATTAACACACACTTAATGAATGTAAAAAATGGCTCAACTTACCTCTCTCTGCCCTATTGTCCCCCGATGTTTGACAGTCCAGTATTTCAGAACTATTCCATGTGTACAGTACAATGTGTGTCTGTCTACATTAAGGCAGTGTGTCTATCTACATTAAGGCAGTGTGTCTGTCTACATTAAGGCAGTATGTCTGTCTACATTAAGGCAGTGTGTCTGTCTACATTAAGGCAGTGTCTACATTAAGGCAGTGTGTCTGTCTACATTAAGGCAGTGTGTCTGTCTACATTAAGGCAGTGTGTCTGTCTACATTAAGGCAGTGTGTCTGTCTACATTAAGGCAGTGTGTCTGTCTACATTAAGGCAGTATGTCTGTCTACATTAAGGCAGTGTGTCTGTCTACATTAAGGCAGTATGTCTGTCTACATTAAGGCAGTGTGTCTGTCTACATTAAGGCAGTGTGTCTGTCTACATTAAGGCAGTGTGTCTGTCTACATTAAGGCAGTGTGTCTGTCTACATTAAGGCAGTGTGTCTGTCTACATTAAGGCAGTGTGTCTGTCTACATTAAGGCAGTGTGTCTGTCTACATTAAGGCAGTATGTCTGTCTACATTAAGGCAGTGTGTCTGTCTACATTAAGGCAGTGTGTCTGTCTACATTAAGGCAGTATGTCTGTCTACATTAAGGCAGTATGTCTGTCTACATTAAGGCAGTATGTCTGTCTACATTAAGGCAGTGTGTCTGTCTACATTAAGGCAGTGTGTCTGTCTACATTAAGGCAGTGTGTCTGTCTACATTAAGGCAGTGTGTCTGTCTACATTAAGGCAGTGTGTCTGTCTACATTAAGGCAGTGTGTCTGTCTACATTAAGGCAGTATGTCTGTCTACATTAAGGCAGTGTGTCTACATTAAGGCAGTGTGTCTGTCTACATTAAGGCAGTGTGTCTGTCTACATTAAGGCAGTGTGTCTGTCTACATTAAGGCAGTGTGTCTGTCTACATTAAGGCAGTGTGTCTGTCTACATTAAGGCAGTATGTCTGTCTACATTAAGGCAGTGTGTCTGTCTACATTAAGGCAGTGTGTCTGTCTACATTAAGGCAGTGTGTCTGTCTACATTAAGGCAGTGTGTCTGTCTACATTAAGGCAGTGTGTCTGTCTACATTAAGGCAGTGTGTCTGTCGACATTAAGGCAGTGTCTACATTAAGGCAGTGTGTCTGTCTACATTAAGGCAGTGTCTACATTAAGGCAGTGTCTACATTAAGGCAGTGTGTCTACATTAAGGCAGTGTGTCTGTCTACATTAAGGCAGTGTGTCTGTCTACATTAAGGCAGTGTGTCTGTCTACATTAAGGCAGTGTGTCTGTCTACATTAAGGCAGTATGTCTGTCTACATTAAGGCAGTGTGTCTGTCTACATTAAGGCAGTGTGTCTGTCTACATTAAGGCAGTGTGTCTGTCTACATTAAGGCAGTGTGTCTGTCTACATTAAGGCAGTATGTCTGTCTACATTAAGGCAGTGTGTATGTCTACATTAAGGCAGTATGTCTGTCTACATTAAGGCAGTGTGTCTGTCTACATTAAGGCAGTGTGTCTGTCTACATTAAGGCAGTGTGTCTGTCTACATTAAGGCAGTGTGTCTGTCTACATTAAGGCAGTGTGTCTGTCTACATTAAGGCAGTGTGTCTGTCTACATTAAGGCAGTGTGTCTGTCTACATTAAGGCAGTGTGTCTGTCTACATTAAGGCAGTGTGTCTGTCTACATTAAGGCAGTGTGTCTGTCTACATTAAGGCAGTATGTCTGTCTACATTAAGGCAGTGTGTCTGTCTACATTAAGGCAGTGTGTCTACATTAAGGCAGTGTGTCTGTCTACATTAAGGCAGTGTCTACATTAAGGCAGTGTCTACATTAAGGCAGTGCGTCTGTCTACATTAAGGCAGTGTGTCTGTCTACATTAAGGCAGTGTGTCTGTCTACATTAAGGCAGTGTGTCTGTCTACATTAAGGCAGTGTGTCTGTCTACATTAAGGCAGTATGTCTGTCTACATTAAGGCAGTGTGTCTGTCTACATTAAGGCAGTGTGTCTGTCTACATTAAGGCAGTGTGTCTGTCTACATTAAGGCAGTGTGTCTGTCTACATTAAGGCAGTGTGTCTGTCTACATTAAGGCAGTGTGTCTGTCTACATTAAGGCAGTGTGTCTGTCTACATTAAGGCAGTATGTCTGTCTACATTAAGGCAGTGTGTCTGTCTACATTAAGGCAGTGTGTCTGTCTACATTAAGGCAGTATGTCTGTCTACATTAAGGCAGTGTGTCTGTCTACATTAAGGCAGTATGTCTGTCTACATTAAGGCAGTGTGTCTGTCTACATTAAGGCAGTGTGTCTGTCTACATTAAGGCAGTGTGTCTGTCTACATTAAGGCAGTATGTCTGTCTACATTAAGGCAGTGTGTCTGTCTACATTAAGGCAGTATGTCTGTCTACATTAAGGCAGTGTGTCTGTCTACACTAAGGCTTGTGTACTTCTGAATGAATGTCTATGTACCATTGATTATGGATGTGTTATCTAAGTCTGTGTTTCTGAACTGATTACATTATTAATGACATGTTGCCCCTATTCTTGATGAAGGATGTGAATGAACTCAGTGGTTTGAAACCACGAAACGAACCAACATAGTGCTGTTAAAATAGCTCTGCGGTCGAAGACAACATTTTTCCCGAGATGAAATTATAAGCTATGAGGAGGTTGTGTGTATACTGTCCTGCATGAATGATGACTTATGACTGTGTACCAGTTGAGAGGGTTGTATTTCTCATTTCTAAACTGGGTGGTTCGAGCCCTGAATGCTGATTAGGGTGTATATTAGACCGTATACCACGGGTATGACGAAACATGGATTTTCTACTGCTCTAATTATGTTGGTAACCCAGTTTATAATAGCAATAAGGCACCTCAGCCGTGGTCTATTGGCCATACACCACACACCCTCGTGGTAAGAACAGCCCTTAACCCCCTCGCGGTAAGAACAGCCCTTAACCATGGTCTATTGGCCATATACCATACCCCCTCGTGGTAAGAACAGCCCTTAACCCCCTCGTGGTAAGAACAGCCCTTAACCCCCTCGTGGTAAGAACAGCCCTTAACCCCCTCGTGGTAAAAACAGCCCTTAACCCCTCATGGTAAGAACATGCTTTCCTGAGGACGGCTCACCTCTCACAGTTCTGGGCGACTTTAACCTCCCCACGTCTACCTTTGACTCATTCCTCTCTGCCTCCTTCTTTCCACTCCTCTCCTCTTTTGACCTCACCCTCTCACCTTCCCCCTACTCACAAGGCAGGCAATACGCTTGACCTCATCTTTACTACATTTACATTACATTTAAGTCATTTAGCAGACGCTCTTATCCAGAGCGACTTACAAATTGGTGCATACACCTTATGACAACCAGTGGAACAGCCACTTGCATCTAAATCTTGTTGGGGGAGAAGGATTACCTACCCTTACTTACCCTATCCTAGGTATTCCTTGAAGAGGTGGGGTTTCAGGTGTCTCCGGAAGGTGGTGATTGACTCCGCTGTCCTGGCGTCGTGAGGGAGTTTGTTCCACCATTGGGGGCCAGAGCAGCGAACAGTTTTGACTGGGCTGAGCGGGAACTGTACTTCCTCAGTGGTAGGGAGGCGAGCAGGCCAGAGGTGGATGAACGCAGTGCCCTTGTTTGGGTGTAGGGCCTGATCAGAGCCTGGAGGTACTGAGGTGCCGTTCCCCTCACAGCTCCGTGGCGAGCACCATGGTCTTGTAGCGGATGCGAGCTTCAACTGGAAGCCAGTGGAGAGAGCGGAGGAGCGGGGTGACGTGAGAGAACTTGGGAAGGTTGAACACCAGACGGGCTGCGGCGTTCTGGATGAGTTGTAGGGTTTAATGGCACAGGCAGGGAGCCCAGCCAACAGCGAGTTGCAGTAATCAAGACGGGAGATGACAAGTGCCTGGATTAGGACCTGCGCCGCTTCCTGTGTGAGGCAGGGTCGTACTCTGCGGATGTTGTAGAGCATGAACCTACAGGAACGGGACACCGCCTTGATGTTAGTTGAGAACGTCAGGGTGTTGTCCAGGATCACGCCAAGGTTCTTAGCGCTCTGGGAGGAGGACACAATGGAGTTGTCAACCGTGATGGCGAGATCATGGAACGGGCAGTCCTTCCCCGGGAGGAAGAGGAGCTCCGTCTTGCTGAGGTTCAGCTTGAGGTGGTGATCCGTCATCCACACTGATATGTCTGCCAGACATGCAGAGATGCGATTCGCCACCTGGTCATCAGAAGGGGAAAGGAGAAGATTAATTGTGTGTCGTCTGCATAGCAATGATAGGAGAGACCATGTGAGGTTATGACAGAGCCCAGTGACTTGGTGTATAGCGAGAATAAGAGAGGGCCTAGAACAGAGCCCTGGGGACACCAGTGGTGAGAGCGCGTGGTGAGGAGACAGATTCTCGCCACGCCACCTGGTAGGAGCGACCTGTCAGGTAGGACGCAATCAAGCGTGGGCCGCGCCGGAGATGCCCAACTCGGAGAGGGTGGAGAGGAGGATCTGATGGTTCACAGTATCGAAGGCAGCCGATAGGTCTAGAAGGATGAGAGCAGAGGAGAGAGTTAGCTTTAGCAGTGCGGAGCGCCTCCGTGATACAGAGAAGAGCAGTCTCAGTTGAATGACTAGTCTTGAAACCTGACTGATTTGGATCAAGAAGGTCATTCTGAGAGAGATAGCGGTAGAGCTGGCCAAGGACGGCACGCTCAAGAGTTTTGGAGAGAAAAGAGAGAAGGGATACTGGTCTGTAGTTGTTGACATCGGAGGGATCGAGTGTAGGTTTTTCAGAAGGGGTGCAACTCTCGCTCTCTTGAAGACGGGAGGGACGTAGCCAGCGGTCAGGGATGAGTTGATGAGCGAGGTGAGGTAAGGGAGAAGGTCTCCGGAAATGGTCTGGAGAAGAGAGGAGGGGATAGGGTCAAGCGGGCAGGTTGTTGGGCGGCCGGCCGTCACAAGACGCGAGATTTCATCTGGAGAGAGAGGGGAGAAAGAGGTCAGAGCATAGGGTAGGGCAGTGTGAGCAGAACCAGCGGTGTCGTTTGACTTAGCAAACGAGGATCGGATGTCATCGACCTTCTTTTCAAAATGGTTGACGAAGTCATCTGCAGAGAGGGAGGAGGGAGGGGGGAGGATTCAGGAGGGAGGAGAAGGTGGCAAAGAGCTTCCTAGGGTTAGAGGCAGATGCTTGGAACTTAGAATGGTAGAAAGTGGCTTTAGCAGCAGAGACAGAGGAGGAAAATGTAGAGAGGAGGGAGTGAAAGGATGCCAGGTCCGCAGGGAGGCGAGTTTTCCTCCATTTCCGCTCGGCTGCCCGGAGCCCTGTTCTTCCACTAACCTCATTGCAACTCCCCTCCAAGTCTCCGACCACTACCTTGTATCCTTTTCCCTCTCGCTCTCATCAACACTTCCCACACTGCCCCTACTCGGATGGTATCGCGCCGTCCCAACCTTCGCTCTCTCTCCCCGCTACTCTCTCCTCTTCCATCCTATCATCTCTTCCCTCTGCTCAAACTTTCTCCAACCTATCTCCTGATTCTGCCTCCTCAACCCTCCTCTCCTCCCCTTACTGCATCCTTTGACTCTCTATGTCCCCTATCCTCCAGGCCGGCTCGGTCCTCCCCTCCCGCTCCGTGGCTCGACGACTCATTGCGAGCTCACAGAACAGGGCTCCGGGCAGCCGAGCGGAAATGGAGGAAAACTTGCCTCCCTGCGGACCTGGCATCCTTTCACTCCCTCCTCTCTACATTTTCCTCCTCTGTCTCTGCTGCTAAAGCCACTTTCTACCATTCTAAATTCCAAGCATCTGCCTCTAACCCTAGGAAGCTCTTTGCCACCTTCTCCTCCCTCCTGAATCCTCCCCCTCCTCCCTCTCTGCAGATGACTTCGTCAACCATTTTGAAAAGAAGGTCGATGACATCCGATCCTCGTTTGCTAAGTCAAACGACACCGCTGGTTCTGCTCACACTGCCCTACCCTATGCTCTGACCTCTTTCTCCCCTCTCTCTCCAGATGAAATCTCGCGTCTTGTGACGGCCGGCCGCCCAACAACCTGCCCGCTTGACCCTATCCCCTCCTCTCTTCTCCAGACCATTTCCGGAGACCTTCTCCCTTACCTCACCTCGCTCATCAACTCATCCCTGACCGCTGGCTACGTCCCTCCCGTCTTCAAGAGAGCGAGAGTTGCACCCCTTCTGAAAAACCTACACTCGATCCCTCCAATGTCAACAACTACAGACCAGTATCCCTTCTCTCTTTTCTCTCCAAAACTCTTGAGCGTGCCGTCCTTGGCCAGCTCTACCGCTATCTCTCTCAGAATGACCTTCTTGATCCAAATCAGTCAGGTTTCAAGACTAGTCATTCAACTGAGACTGCTCTTCTCTGTATCACGGAGGCGCTCCCGCACTGCTAAAGCTAACTCTCTCTCTCTGCTCTCATCCTTCTAGACTTATCGGCTGCCTTCGATACTGTGAACCATCAGATCCTCCTCTCCACCCTCTCCGAGTTGGGCATCTCCGGCGCGGCCCACGCTTGGTTGCGTCCTACCTGACAGGTCGCTCCTACCAGGTGGCGTGGCGAGAATCTGTCTCCTCACCACGCGCTCTCACCACTGGTGTCCCCAGGGCTCTGTTCTAGGCCCTCTCTTATTCTCGCTATACACCAAGTCACTTGGCTCTGTCATAACCTCACATGGTCTCTCCTATCATTGCTATGCAGACGACACACAATTAATCTTCTCCTTTCCCCCTTCTGATGACCAGGTGGCGAATCGCATCTCTGCATGTCTGGCAGACATATCAGTGTGGATGACGGATCACCACCTCAAGCTGAACCTCAGCAAGACGGAGCTCCTCTTCCTCCCGGGGAAGGACTGCCCGTTCCATGATCTCGCCATCACGGTTGACAACTCCATTATGTCCTCCTCCCAGAGCGCTAAGAACCTTGGCGTGATCCTGGACAACACCCTGACGTTCTCAACTAACATCAAGGCGGTGTCCCGTTCCTGTAGGTTCATGCTCTACAACATCCGCAGAGTACGACCCTGCCTCACACAGGAAGCGGCGCAGGTCCTAATCCAGGCACTTGTCATCTCCCGTCTTGATTACTGCAACTCGCTGTTGGCTGGGCTCCCTGCCTGTGCCATTAAACCCCTACAACTCATCCAGAACGCCGCAGCCCGTCTGGTGTTCAACCTTCCCAAGTTCTCTCACGTCACCCCGCTCCTCCGCTCTCTCCACTGGCCTCCAGTTGAAGCTCGCATCCGCTACAAGACCATGGTGCTCGCCTACGGAGCTGTGAGGGAACGGCACCTCAGTACCTCCAGGCTCTGATCAGGCCCTACACCCAAACAAGGGCACTGCGTTCATCCACCTCTGGCCTGCTCGCCTCCCTACCACTGAGGAAGTACAGTTCCCGCTCAGCCCAGTCAAAACTGTTCGCTGCTCTGGCCCCCAATGGTGGAACAAACCCCTCACGACGCCAGGACAGCGGAGTCAATCACCACCTTCCGGAGACACCTGAAACCCCACCTCTTCAAGGAATACCTAGGATAGGGGTAAGTAAGGGTAAGTAATCCTTCTCACCCCCCTTCTCCCCCAAAAAAAAAAAAAAAGATTTAGATGCAAGTGGCTGTTCCACTGGATGTCATAAGGTGTATGCACCAATTTGTAAGTCGCTCTGGATAAGAGCGTCTGCTAAATGACTTAAATGTAAATGTAAATGTAACAGCCCTTAAACCCCTCGTGGTAATAACAGCCCTTAACCCCTCGTGGTAAGAACAGCCCTTAACCATGGTCTATTGGCCATATACCACACCCCCTCGTGGTAAGAACAGCCCTTAACCCCCTCGTGGTAAGAACAGCCCTTAACCCCCTCGTGGTAAGAACAGCCCTTAACCCCCTCGTGGTAAGAACAGCCCTTAACCCCCTCGTGGTAAAAACAGCCCTTAACCCCTCATGGTAAGAACAGCCCTTAACCCCCTCGTGGTAAGAACAGCCCTTAACCCCCTCGTGGTAAGAACAGCCCTTAACCATGGTCTATTGGCCATATACCACACCCCCTCGTGGTAAGAACAGCCCTTAACCCCCTCGTGGTAAGAACAGCCCTTAACCCCCTCGTGGTAAAAACAGCCCTTAACCCCCTCGTGGTAAGAACAGCCCTCAACCCCCTCGTGGTAAGAACAGCCCTTAACCCCCTCGTGGTAAGAACAGCCCTTAACCCCCTCGTGGTAAGAACAGCCCTCAACCCCCTCGTGGTAAGAACAGCCCTTAACCCCCTCGTGGTAAGAACAGAGCTTAACCCCCTTGTGGTAAGAACAGCCCTTAACCCCCTCGTGGTAAGAACAGCCCTTAACCCCCTCGTGGTAAGAACAGCCCTTAAACCGTGGACTATTGGCCATATACTACCACACCCCCTCGTGGTAAGAACAGCCCTTAACCCCCTCGTGGTAAGAACAGCCCTTAACCCCCTCGTGGTAAGAACATCCCTTAACCCCCTCGTGGTAAGAACAGCCCTCAACCCCCTCGTGGTAAGAACAGCCCTTAACCGTGGTCTATTGGCCATATACCACACCCCCTCGTGGTAAGAACAGCCCTTAACCCCTCGTGGTAAGAACAGCCCTTAACCCCTCGTGGTAAAAACAGCCCCTAACCCCTCGTGGTAAGAACATCCCTTAACCCCCTCGTGGTAAGAACAGCCCTTAACCGTGGTCTATTGGCCATATACCACACCCCCGTGGTAAAAACAGCCCTTAACCCCCGTGGTAAAAACAGCCCTTAACCCCCTCGTGGTAAGAACAGCCCTTAACCCCTCGTGGTAAGAACAGCCCTTAACTGTGGTATATTTGCCATATACCACACCCCTCGTGGTAAAAACAGCCCTTAACCCCTCGTGGTAAGAACAGCCCTTAACCCCCTCGTGGTAAGAACAGCCCTCAACCCCTCGTGGTAAGAACAGCCCTCAACCCCTCGTGGTAAGAACAGCCCTCAACCCCCTC